>NC_048596.1:156916896-157014396 GCF_003668045.3 Cricetulus griseus
GCGTGGTGGAGGCCATGGTGGTGGCTGGAGATTGCGGGCACACTCCTGGCTCCAAGGCATCTGGCCATTGGCCGGAGAGATACAAATTGGAGCCAGGGCAGCCAGTGCAGCCAGCGCAGCCAGTGCCGCCAGGACCAGGACCACACAGACCAGGTGAGCACTCTGAAATCTCAAGAGTTTTCCCCCAGTTTCACTCTGGGTGTTTGGCAGTCTAGAGCATCAGGAACGATGGACAATGGAACGATGACAGCCAGTCAGAAGGTCGCAGTCCTGTCTGAACCATCCACCTGGATCTCTCCTCAGGTCGGGAAGGAGTCTGCCCCTAAGGTCCGGAAGGAGGAGTCCCGTAGAACGCCCCTCTTCGGCTCGCTGGAAGAGATGGTGGCTCACCTGGTGACGTCCCTGCAGGCTGGAAACACATGCTTTGTCCTTGTCTTCCTCTGCATATACCAAAGGTTTCTCACCACCCAGCAGGTGCTGGACATGCTGTTCAAGCGGTGAGTGTCCACCTCCAAGCTCATAGGCCTCACATGCTCTTGTTGGCGCTGGGAAGCGCTCTGCCTTTCTCTGAGCCTACTGATTTTCTAGGGTCTTGTCAGGACCCTACAGCATGAAGTCAGAAAATGCTTCCTCCAGGCTCTGCCCTAGGGACTAGCCTGTCCGGAGCTGAGAGCCTAATGAGTGTGGGTGTCCTCTGAACATACAAGAAGCTCTCTATCCTTGGCCCAGGTTTACTGAGGCCTTGGTCAAAGCCCTTCTCCATTGAAAAGGAGGTCCTAGAAGTTGTGTTGGAGTAGTGAAGAGAGCTGTGTCCAGACTGGAGAGCCGTGGAGGGTAATGGGAGGGAGGGACCCTGTGTCCGCTGAGTGTCTGGTTAGAGGTGTTTGTGATCACCCACCCACTGCACAAACGTATTTGAAGCACCTACTTACTTGTATGCAGGGGAACGAGTGATTCTTAGAGCAGACAGAACTTCTAGGCTCTGGGCTTTGATTCCTCTCCAGGAATCAGCAGTGCCCCCAGGTGTGTGTCCTTTAGGTGGGGGACCTGGGACTCTCCAGGTGACATCCTGCCTTGTCTCCTCTAGATACTCATCCTTTCGGCCCGCCTGTGAAAAGGATGAACAAGTGAAGAAGTAAGTGGGCTTTGTAACGAGAGAAGTGTTTCCTGGGCTGTCCAGAGCGGGGTCATGTGGGTTCTAAGGGTAAGGGATGGCCTGCCGATGCTTGGGTCTCACCCTCCTGGTCTCTACTACCATCCTTGGGTCTAAGCATTGCCTGGAGGGTGAGAAGAACTGCCCGGGCAGGGTCCCTGCAAGGGGGGATATGGGGGAAGCCTGTGGCCTCTGGTACCCCTGGGAGACTCTACCCTCATCTCAGCCCATGGCATGCTCCATCAGAGCCCGAGGAAGGGGTGTGTGAAGCTCCCTGCTCACACAGACCTCACAAGGACTGGATCTCTTCCACTTTGCGGTCTCACATGCTCAGAGCCCTCTCAGGGAGGGGTGGCAAATAAAAGTCCAGACCACTGACTGGGCTGTCTGTCCCTTTCTGCCAGCACCCTGTGTACCCTCCTGGAACTCTGGTTGGACAAGTTCCCTGAGGATTTTTGCAAGATCGAACACCTGCCCCTTCTGCAGAGGCTGAAGTCCTACTTGATTGTGAATCTGCCGTACTCAGACCTTCTGGTCCGCGTCCACAATGTCGAGATGCAGTTGCTGGCACAGATGGCCAGCAAGGAGGAGGCCAAGGAGGAGGAGGAGGAGGAAGCCTCAGGGTAGGTGCTTGGCAGCCTGTGAGGAGGGCTCAGGACCTGGAGTGCTCTGTGGATCCAGGAGAGGCTCCTCTTTGCAGGAGCTGTCGCTGGACCCTAAACCAGGCACGGGTCCTTTTGTAGGATAAGGGTCCGGAGTCCTGGCAGACATGGTCTCCTCTGTGTTTGGATAGGCTGATTCCGGCCATGTTGTCTCTTCCTGTAGCTCCATGGCCACTGCCCCTACTAGAGACGCCTTCGCCAGCAGCACATCTGCCTCCATCCTCAGACCCGGAGAACCGCACCTCTGCAGATCCAGAGGTCCCAGTCTGGTACCCAGTAATGAGGTCGACTGCTCTCGCCCCCAAAGCCGCCGGGGCACTGGACGCAGACAGGACACAACCAACAGAAGGTCGTGTGAGGCGTGTGCAACTAGAGCCCGCTGTGGCAGCTTCAGTAGGATCATCACAACAACCTTTTAAATCTTTCGATGTTGCATGTCTGTCATTATAGGACTGCAGACATCACAGGTTCTCTTGTTCTCCCATACAAGGACTCCCAGCAGCATCCCCAGCCCCACAGCCAGACCCACCCTCCCTCCCCTGGCCAGTAGCCTTTTTGCTATTTGGATTTATTTCAAGTTGTGTTATTTTAGTTTGAGTATTGGATTTTAATAAATTGTTCTTGTTTGTTTTTCATTGTCTAACTCGTGGTTATGCCATCCACTCAGCATGCGTGTAGTGGGCTTAGGGGAAAGGCTCCCAGGGCGAGGCTACATGGAGAGACACCATTCTGGAGAAAGGGAGACAAAAGCCCCAGCCTTGACAGAGACCAGCTGAATTCCGAGAGTGGGACTACAAGTACACAGAGTTGTGGCTGGCTGCCATTGGCAGGGTCCTGACAGCCAGGGTCATGTGTTTAGAGGTCAGGCCGACCAGGTGACCTTCAAAGGGGTTTCTGCTTGAGGTGTAGGCTCCTGTAGCTGGATAGCAGTACCGTGTCAGGGGCCGATGAGGACAAACTCTAATGTCGTGCATGAGATCCCTGTCTGCTATGAGCACAGGGCCAGGTACACTTACCCTTTCTGAGGAGAGGATGTGGGGGGTGGTGTTAGAAATGAGGTTAGGGTGATGGGGAGCGGGACGGAAGGGAGAGGAGAAACTGTAATTGATGTGCAAAATAAATGAAACAAAAAGATGAATTAAAAAAATGAAAACCAAAAATAAAATAAAATAAAATAAATCCCAAAACCCATTAATCGCAGTACCCTGGATCTGACTCTTCTACTGGTATTCTCACCCGCTGTGTCCAGTGTTTTTTTTTTTCTTTTTTTTATATTTTTTTATTTTTAGTTTTTTTTTTTTGGATTTTTTTTCTTTTTTTTTTTTAGTTTATTCCCTTTGTCTTTTTTTTGTCCTTGTCCTCCAAATGGGGGCAGTGGTGAGAGTCAGCAGCCTTTGGGAAAGTTGGGAAGTAGGGAGGAGCTGCTGAAGGCTCCAGGCCTTTGGAAGTGATCTCTCTCTCTCTCTCTCTCTCTCTCTCTCTCTCTCTCTCTCTCTCTCTCGGGTCTTTCCCTGCACTGTTTTGCTTGCTGAAAAAATATCCAGCATGGAGGAGGTGACCTTAGTGGTGCCTAGGTACATAGAGCTGCAGGAGCCTGTACCAGAAACCATCAAACCATAGCCAAATGGAGGACAGGGAGAAGAAACACTATGGCACTCCATGTCAACAGAGCACAGGATTTTAATTAACTCTACAAATGTCCCACCTCGGGTTGAGGTGGGGGAGTACACCTGTAATCCCAGTACACAGGTGGTTCTGTGTGAGTTCAAGACCAGCTGAATCCACAGAGTGAGTTCCAGCTCAGCCAGGACTGTACAAAGAAACCCTGTCTTAAAACAGAAAAATACAAAATACAAATTTGAAAACTTGAAGAAAAATCTCCACCGTGTCTTGGTGCTCATATTTCACTCGGAACACACACCAAGTAGCGTGGAGACAAGGCAATATGGTTAGGGTTTATGGTGTACTAGTCCAATTAGGGTCGAGTTGAGGATGAGGGTAAGAGATGCAGGTGAACCATAGGGACTCAGAGTGTAAAGCTGAGGGGCTGCCTGTTCCCAGACAACCCTGGGAGCAGTGGAATGGGAAGAACCCCAGTGAGGGTGTAGAGTAGTGCAGCTGCGAGGCAGGAGGGGACCTGGGTACTCTTGGGAAAGCATCTAGTGAGCAGGAGACTCAGGTAGGGGACCCCAGGAGTGACCTCACTTCATTAGCGATGACCCAACAATGCAGGACCTAGCAACCAGCTAGCCAACTGCTTACAGACAGACCAGCAGGCTCACTTGTCTTGAGACACTAGAGAAAGAAGGATGTTTCCTTGTTGTCTTAGGATTACTCGAGAAGGAGGCTCAGACCTCAATGAAGATGAAAGCAGAGGCCGTGGTGGAGGCCGTGGTGGAGGCCATGGTGGTGGCTGGGGATTCCGGGCACACTCCTGGCTCCAAGGCCTCTGGCCATTTGGCCGGAGAGATACAAATTTGAGCCAGGGCAGTCAGGGCAGCCCGGGGAGCCAGGTTAGCAAGGTTAGCCAGGTTAGCCAGGTTAGCCAGGGCAGCCGTGGTAGCCTGGACAGCCAGGGCCGCCTGCTCAGCCAGGGCAGCCAGTGCAGCCAGCGCAGCCAGTGCCGCCAGGACCAGGACCACACAGACCAGGTGAGCACTCTGAAATCTCAAGAGTTTTCCCCCAGTTTCACTCTGGGTGTTTGGCAGTCTAGAGCATCAGGAACGATGGACAATGGAACGATGACAGCCAGTCAGAAGGTCGCAGTCCTGTCTGAACCATCCACCTTGATCTCTCCTCAGGTCGGGAAGGAGTCTGCCCCTAAGGTCCGGAAGGAGGAGTCCCGTAGAACGCCCCTCTTCGGCTCGCTGGAAGAGATGGTGGCTCACCTGGTGACGTCCCTGCAGGCTGGAAACACATGCTTTGTCCTTGTCTTCCTCTGCATATACCACAGGTTTCTCACCACCCAGCAGGTGTTGGACATGCTGTTCAAGCGGTGAGTGTCCACCTCCAAGCTCATAGGCCTCACATGATCTTGTTGGCTGTGGGAAGCGCTCTGCCTTTCTCTGAGCCTACTGATTTTCTAGGGTCTTGTCAGGACCCTACAGCATGAAGTCAGAAAATGCTTCCTCCAGGCTCTGCCCTAGGGACCTGCCTGTCCGGAGCTGAGAGCCTAATGAGTGTGGGTGTCCTCTGAATATACAAGAAGCTCTCTATCCTTGGCCCAGGTTTACTGAGGCCTTGGTCAAAGCTCTTCTCCATTGTAAAGGAGATCCTAGAAGTTGTGTTGGAGTAGCGAAGAGAGCTGTGTCCAGCCCTGAGAGCTGTGGAGGGTAATGGGAGGGAGGGACCCTGTGTCCGCTGAGTGTCTGGTTAGAGGTGTTTGTGATCACCCACCCACTGCACAAACGTATTTGAAGCACCTACTTACTTGTATGCAGGGGAACGAGTGATTCTTAGAGCAGACAGAACTTCTAGGCTCTGGGCTTTGATTCCTCTCCAGGAATCAGCAGTGCCCCCAGGTGTGTGTACTTTAGGTGGGGGACCTGGGACTCTCCAGGTGACATCCTGCCTTGTCTCCTCTAGATACTCATCCTTTCGGCCCGCCTTTGAAAAGGATGAACAAGTGAAGAAGTAAGTGGGCTTTGTAACGAGAGAAGTGTTTCCTGGGCTCTCCAGAGTGGGGTCATGTGGGTTCTAAGGGTAAGGGATGGCCTGCCGATGCTTGGGTCTCACCCTCCTGGTCTCTACTACCATCCTTGGGTCTAAGCATTGCCTGGAGGGTGAGAAGAACTGCCCGGGCAGGGTCCCTGCAAGGGGGGATATGGGGGAAGCCTGTGGCCTCTGGTACCCCTGGGAGACTCTACCCTCATCTCAGCCCATGGCATGCTCCATCAGAGCCCGAGGAAGGGGTGTGTGGAGCTCCCTGCTCACACAGACCTCACAAGGACTGGATCTCTTCCACTTTGCGGTCTCACATGCTCAGAGCCCTCTCAGGGAGGGGTGGCAAATAAAAGTCCAGACCACTGACTGGGCTGTCTGTCCCTTTCTGCCAGCACCCTGTGTACCCTCCTGGAACTCTGGTTGGACAAGTTCCCTGAGGATTTTTGCAAGATCGAACACCTGCCCCTTCTGCAGAGGCTGAAGTCCTACTTGATTGTGAATCTGCCGTACTCAGACCTTCTGGTCCGCGTCCACAATGTCGAGATGCAGTTGCTGGCACAGATGGCCAGCAAGGAGGAGGCCAAGGAGGAGGAGGAGGAGGAGGAGGAAGCCTCAGGGTAGGTGCTTGGCAGCCTGTGAGAGGGCTCAGGACCTGGAGTGCTCTGTGGATCCAGGAGAGGCTCCTCTTTGCAGGAGCTGTCGCTGGACCCTAACCCGGGCACGGGTCCTTTTGTAGGATAAGGGTCCGGAGTCCGGGCAGACATGGTCTCCTCTGTGTTTGGAAAGGCTGATTCCGGCCATGTTGTCTCTTCCTGTAGCTCCATGGCCACTGCCCCTACTAGAGACGCCTGCGCCAGCAGCACATCTGCCTCCATCCTCAGACGGGGAGAACGGCACCTCTGCAGATCCAGATCTCCCAGACTGGTAACCAGCAACGAGGACGGGGGCGAGAGCCGCCTGGGCACTGGACACAGAGAGGACACAACCAACAGAAAGGTCTGTGAGGTGTGTGCACCTAGAGCCCGATGTGGCAGCTTCAGTAGGATCGTCACAAGAACCCTTTGAATCTTTCGATGTTGCATCTCTGCTCGCGATGACAGACAAGGGGTCACTTTTAACAATTGCTTGGACATGTATAGGACTGCAGACAGCACAGGTTCTCTTGTTCTCCCACACAAGGACTCCATGATTTCAACCCAGCAGCATCCCCAGCTCCAAAGCCAGACCCACCCTCCCTCCCCTGGACAGGAGCCTTTTTGCTATTCGGGTTTATTTCAAGTTGTGTTACGTTAGTTTGAGTATTGGATTTTATTCTAGTTTGTTTTCCATTGTCTAAGTCGTGGTTATGACATCCACTCAGCATGCTTGTAGTGGGCTTAGAGGAAAGGCTCCCAGGGCGAGGCTACATGGAGAGACACCATTCTGGAGAAAGGGAGACAAAAGCCCCAGCCTTGACAGAGACCAGCTGAATTCCGAGAGTGGGACTACAAGTACACAGAGTTGTGGCTGGCTGCCATTGGCCGGGGTCCTGACGGCCAAGGTCATGTGTTTAGAGGTCAGGCCGACCAGGTGACCTTCAAAGGGGTTTCTGCTTGAGGGGCAGGCTCCTGTAGCTGGATAGCAGTACTGTTTCAGGGGCCGATGAGGACAAACTCTAATGTCGTGCATGAGATCCCTGTCTGCTATGAGCACAGGGCCAGGTACACTTACCCTTTCTGAGGAGAGGATGTGGGGGGTGGTGTTAGAAATGAGGTTAGGGTGATGGGGAGCGGGACGGAAGGGAGAGGAGAAACTGTAATTGATGTGCAAAATAAATGAAACAAAAAGATGAATTAAAAAAATGAAAACCAAAAAAAAAAAAAAAAAACCAAAAACCATTAATTGCAGTGCCCTGAAGTTGACTCTTCTACTGGTATTCTCACCCGCTGTGTCCTTGTCCTCCAAATGGGGGCAGTGGTGAGAGTCAGCAGCCTTTGGGAAAGTTGGGAAGTAGGGAGGAGCTGCTGAAGGCTCCAGGCCTTTGGAAGTGATCTCTCACTCTCAGGTCTTTCCCTGCACTGTTTTGCTTGCTGAAAAAATATCCAGCATGGAGGAGGTGACCTTAGTGGTGCCTAGGTACATAGAGCTGCAGGAGCCTGTACCAGAAACCATCAAACCATAGCCAAAGGGAGGATAGGGAGAAGAAACACTATGGCACTCCATGTCAACAGAGCACAGGATTTTAATTAACTCTACAAATGTCCCACCCCGGGTTGAGGTGGGGGAGTACACCTGTAATCCCAGTACACAGGTGGTTCTGTGTGAGTTCAAGACCAGCTGAATCCACAGAGTGAGTTCCAGCTCAGCCAGGACTATACAAAGAAACCCTGTCTTAAAACAGAAAAATACAAACTACAAATTTGAAAACTTGAAGAAAAATCTCCACCGTGTCTTGGTGCTCATATTTCACTCGGAACACACACCAAGTAGCATGGAGACAAGGCAACATGGTTAGGGTTTATGGTGTGTTAGTCCAATTAGGGTCGAGTTGAGGATGAGGGTAAGAGATGCAGGTGAACCATAGGGACTCAGAGTGCAAAGCTGAGGGGCTGCCTGTTCCCAGACAACCCTGGGAGCAGTGGAATGGGAAGCTCCCAAGTGAGGGTGTAGACTAGTGCAGCTGCGAGGCGGGAGGGGACCTGGGTACTCTTGGGAAAGCATCTAGTGAGCAGAAGACTCGGGTAGGGGACCCCAGGAATGACCTCACTTCATTAGCGATGACCCAACAATGCGGGACCCAGCAACCAGCTAGCCAACTGCTTACAGACAGACCAGCAGGCTCACTTGTCTTGAGACACTAGAGAAAGAAGGATGTTTCCTTGCTGTCTGGGATTACTCGAGAAGGAGGCTCAGACCTCAATGAAGATGAAAGCAGAGGCCATGGTGGAGGCCGTGGTGGAGGCCATGGTGGTGGCTGGAGATTGCGGGCACACTCCTGGCTCCAAGGCATCTGGCCATTGGCCGGAGAGATACAAATTGGAGCCAGGGCAGCCAGTGCAGCCAGCGCAGCCAGTGCCGCCAGGACCAGGACCACACAGACCAGGTGAGCACTCTGAAATCTCAAGAGTTTTCCCCCAGTTTCACTCTGGGTGTTTGGCAGTCTAGAGCATCAGGAACGATGGACAATGGAACGATGACAGCCAGTCAGAAGGTCGCAGTCCTGTCTGAACCATCCACCTGGATCTCTCCTCAGGTCGGGAAGGAGTCTGCCCCTAAGGTCCGGAAGGAGGAGTCCCGTAGAACGCCCCTCTTCGGCTCGCTGGAAGAGATGGTGGCTCACCTGGTGACGTCCCTGCAGGCTGGAAACACATGCTTTGTCCTTGTCTTCCTCTGCATATACCAAAGGTTTCTCACCACCCAGCAGGTGCTGGACATGCTGTTCAAGCGGTGAGTGTCCACCTCCAAGCTCATAGGCCTCACATGCTCTTGTTGGCGCTGGGAAGCGCTCTGCCTTTCTCTGAGCCTACTGATTTTCTAGGGTCTTGTCAGGACCCTACAGCATGAAGTCAGAAAATGCTTCCTCCAGGCTCTGCCCTAGGGACTAGCCTGTCCGGAGCTGAGAGCCTAATGAGTGTGGGTGTCCTCTGAACATACAAGAAGCTCTCTATCCTTGGCCCAGGTTTACTGAGGCCTTGGTCAAAGCCCTTCTCCATTGAAAAGGAGGTCCTAGAAGTTGTGTTGGAGTAGTGAAGAGAGCTGTGTCCAGACTGGAGAGCCGTGGAGGGTAATGGGAGGGAGGGACCCTGTGTCCGCTGAGTGTCTGGTTAGAGGTGTTTGTGATCACCCACCCACTGCACAAACGTATTTGAAGCACCTACTTACTTGTATGCAGGGGAACGAGTGATTCTTAGAGCAGACAGAACTTCTAGGCTCTGGGCTTTGATTCCTCTCCAGGAATCAGCAGTGCCCCCAGGTGTGTGTCCTTTAGGTGGGGGACCTGGGACTCTCCAGGTGACATCCTGCCTTGTCTCCTCTAGATACTCATCCTTTCGGCCCGCCTGTGAAAAGGATGAACAAGTGAAGAAGTAAGTGGGCTTTGTAACGAGAGAAGTGTTTCCTGGGCTGTCCAGAGCGGGGTCATGTGGGTTCTAAGGGTAAGGGATGGCCTGCCGATGCTTGGGTCTCACCCTCCTGGTCTCTACTACCATCCTTGGGTCTAAGCATTGCCTGGAGGGTGAGAAGAACTGCCCGGGCAGGGTCCCTGCAAGGGGGGATATGGGGGAAGCCTGTGGCCTCTGGTACCCCTGGGAGACTCTACCCTCATCTCAGCCCATGGCATGCTCCATCAGAGCCCGAGGAAGGGGTGTGTGAAGCTCCCTGCTCACACAGACCTCACAAGGACTGGATCTCTTCCACTTTGCGGTCTCACATGCTCAGAGCCCTCTCAGGGAGGGGTGGCAAATAAAAGTCCAGACCACTGACTGGGCTGTCTGTCCCTTTCTGCCAGCACCCTGTGTACCCTCCTGGAACTCTGGTTGGACAAGTTCCCTGAGGATTTTTGCAAGATCGAACACCTGCCCCTTCTGCAGAGGCTGAAGTCCTACTTGATTGTGAATCTGCCGTACTCAGACCTTCTGGTCCGCGTCCACAATGTCGAGATGCAGTTGCTGGCACAGATGGCCAGCAAGGAGGAGGCCAAGGAGGAGGAGGAGGAGGAAGCCTCAGGGTAGGTGCTTGGCAGCCTGTGAGGAGGGCTCAGGACCTGGAGTGCTCTGTGGATCCAGGAGAGGCTCCTCTTTGCAGGAGCTGTCGCTGGACCCTAAACCAGGCACGGGTCCTTTTGTAGGATAAGGGTCCGGAGTCCTGGCAGACATGGTCTCCTCTGTGTTTGGATAGGCTGATTCCGGCCATGTTGTCTCTTCCTGTAGCTCCATGGCCACTGCCCCTACTAGAGACGCCTTCGCCAGCAGCACATCTGCCTCCATCCTCAGACCCGGAGAACCGCACCTCTGCAGATCCAGAGGTCCCAGTCTGGTACCCAGTAATGAGGTCGACTGCTCTCGCCCCCAAAGCCGCCGGGGCACTGGACGCAGACAGGACACAACCAACAGAAGGTCGTGTGAGGCGTGTGCAACTAGAGCCCGCTGTGGCAGCTTCAGTAGGATCATCACAACAACCTTTTAAATCTTTCGATGTTGCATGTCTGTCATTATAGGACTGCAGACATCACAGGTTCTCTTGTTCTCCCATACAAGGACTCCCAGCAGCATCCCCAGCCCCACAGCCAGACCCACCCTCCCTCCCCTGGCCAGTAGCCTTTTTGCTATTTGGATTTATTTCAAGTTGTGTTATTTTAGTTTGAGTATTGGATTTTAATAAATTGTTCTTGTTTGTTTTTCATTGTCTAACTCGTGGTTATGCCATCCACTCAGCATGCGTGTAGTGGGCTTAGGGGAAAGGCTCCCAGGGCGAGGCTACATGGAGAGACACCATTCTGGAGAAAGGGAGACAAAAGCCCCAGCCTTGACAGAGACCAGCTGAATTCCGAGAGTGGGACTACAAGTACACAGAGTTGTGGCTGGCTGCCATTGGCAGGGTCCTGACAGCCAGGGTCATGTGTTTAGAGGTCAGGCCGACCAGGTGACCTTCAAAGGGGTTTCTGCTTGAGGTGTAGGCTCCTGTAGCTGGATAGCAGTACCGTGTCAGGGGCCGATGAGGACAAACTCTAATGTCGTGCATGAGATCCCTGTCTGCTATGAGCACAGGGCCAGGTACACTTACCCTTTCTGAGGAGAGGATGTGGGGGGTGGTGTTAGAAATGAGGTTAGGGTGATGGGGAGCGGGACGGAAGGGAGAGGAGAAACTGTAATTGATGTGCAAAATAAATGAAACAAAAAGATGAATTAAAAAAATGAAAACCAAAAATAAAATAAAATAAAATAAATCCCAAAACCCATTAATCGCAGTACCCTGGATCTGACTCTTCTACTGGTATTCTCACCCGCTGTGTCCTTGTCCTCCAAATGGGGGCAGTGGTGAGAGTCAGCAGCCTTTGGGAAAGTTGGGAAGTAGGGAGGAGCTGCTGAAGGCTCCAGGCCTTTGGAAGTGATCTCTCTCTCTCTCTCTCTCTCTCTCTCTCTCTCTCTCTCTCTCTCTCTCTCTCTCTCTCTCGGGTCTTTCCCTGCACTGTTTTGCTTGCTGAAAAAATATCCAGCATGGAGGAGGTGACCTTAGTGGTGCCTAGGTACATAGAGCTGCAGGAGCCTGTACCAGAAACCATCAAACCATAGCCAAATGGAGGACAGGGAGAAGAAACACTATGGCACTCCATGTCAACAGAGCACAGGATTTTAATTAACTCTACAAATGTCCCACCTCGGGTTGAGGTGGGGGAGTACACCTGTAATCCCAGTACACAGGTGGTTCTGTGTGAGTTCAAGACCAGCTGAATCCACAGAGTGAGTTCCAGCTCAGCCAGGACTGTACAAAGAAACCCTGTCTTAAAACAAAAAAATACAAAATACAAATTTGAAAACTTGAAGAAAAATCTCCACCGTGTCTTGGTGCTCATATTTCACTCGGAACACACACCAAGTAGCGTGGAGACGAGGCAACATGGTTAGGGTTTATGGTGTGCTAGTCCAATTAGGGTAGAGTTGAGGATGAGGGTATGAGATGCAGGTGAACCATAGGGACTCAGAGTGTAAAGCTGAGGGGCTGCCTGTTCCCAGACAACCCTGGGAGCAGTAGAATGGGAAGCACCCCAGTGAGAGTGTAGAGTAGTGCAGTTGCGAGGCAGGAGGGGACCTGGGTACTCTTGGGAAAGCATCCAGTGAGCAGGAGACTCAGGTAGGGGACCCCAGGAGTGACCTCACTTCATTAGCGATGACCCATCAATGCGGGACCCAGCATCCAGCTAGTAAAACCCAACTGGCTTGGCTCACCTGTGACGGATTCTCTTTCTTAATCAAATCCTCTGAAATGAGGAAACCTACTTCTAATCCAGATCTTTGAGGTTGGAAGAGCCACCCCTAATCTAGGCCACATCTTTGCTGGCAGCCTCTATAAAGGCCATGAATGAAGGTCACTTACTCTCTTTGCCTACTTCTTCAGGATTCCGGCATAGGCTTATACTGAAGACCATCTGAGACACCTATATCCATGGATAAACACTGGGTTCTTGGACCTTCCATACATAGGCAGCCACTGTTGGATTACCTGGACCGAAGCCTATAAGCCATTCTAATAAAATCCTTGTTGTCTCTATATGGAGAGATCATTCTGCAAGTTTTGTTTCTCCAGAGCACCCAGACTATCACAAGCAAACTGATTAGGCTTCAAATTGCACAATAGGCGGAATGATTATTGTGAGCATAATTAAATGCAGTGCTAATCATTACAAAATCCTATCATCGGTGGGCCTAGGCCATATCCTAAAGGATACCATAGACTCTGATGACACGCTATGGAAGGCCTCACCATCCAGGGGGAGCCGAAAGGATATCTGATAGATAGGGTTTTAGTTGGGGGTTGGTGGTGGGGGTGGACGGGAGGGAGAAGGGAACTGGGATTGTCCTGTAAAACAATCCTGTTTCTACTTCAAATAAAAAACAGTTAAAAAAGTTAAATTAAAAAAAGAAAAAAAAACAAAATCCCGTCATCTCTATAGCAATATGTAAGTATAGATTATTAAAATACTGAAGAAAAATTAAATTTTACTTACTCTTTAATAAGCATATCAAATGGGAAGGGAGACTGACCAGTATCATGGACTTAAGGGACTTTGTGGATCATTAAAACAAAACCTGAATATCCAGGCAAGAATAAGGGTTAGTGGTACTTATTATGTATGTTGTCAGTGCTAGGATGCACTTAGAATACACACACACACACAGACACACACACACACACAGACACACACACACACACACACACACACACACACACACACACACACACAGAGAGAGAGAGAGAGAGAGAGAGAGAGAGAGAGAGAGAGAGAGAGAGAGAACACCAAAGAAAAGAACCCTTTCCTCCATTTAACTCTTCATGTTTGAGGATGTGAAATACTTACTTCTGAAACAAGAAACTAAGCAGTTGTTGGGGTAGAGAGTCGTTAGAGTAAGAAGTGGACATGTCCCAAATGCAAGGTTGTGATTAAAAAAAAAAGCATAGAGAAGCTGTACCCTGGATGGGAGAGTATTAGAAAACTGAGGTGGCTGATAAGATCCTTGAGTGCGTGTGCAGTGAGGTTGTGTAGGGGGCTGGGAAGCAAGATTTTGCCTCCTGGACAAGCAGTGCCACCACACTAGGGTCTGGAGGCAGGATGGCCAGCCTCTGATGACCATGTTAGCTGTTTGGAGAAATACACAGTGGGGCTGTGTGTGCGCGCCCTGTCTTTGACAGGGTATTGCAAAGGGTGGTAGTTGGTTAGCATGTAGAAAGGGACAGAAGGGCTTGTGTAGGTCTGGAAGTGCTAGTGTAGAGGAAAGAGAGAACAGGAGGCTGGAGAGAGGGAGATAGGACAGAAGAGAGTCACCAGGCCTGATAAAGGCTTTGGAAAACTCAAAGCCCACCCCCAGTGACACACTTTCTCTAACAAGACCAGTCTTCCTAATCCTTCCCCAACAGTCCACCAGCTGGAAACCAAACATTCAAATATATATGAGCCCATCAGGACATTCCACTTAAACACCTCAGGGAGCGGTAGAACAGGTTAGTGTCAGTCTTTCCAATTTCCTGCTTCTTTGAAAAGTCTGCCAGATACTATGGGCCTGTAGTATGATAACAGGGAAAATGGTACATTGTTACGATAAAAAGGGGGGTAGATTACTGAATCTACTTTAATGCAAAAAACAACTTAATCTCAAAATACTTTACATTGGTGTGGATTTTGGTTTAGTGATTCAACTTTAAGATCAATTTTGTTATGCTTTATTTATATTTCTACTCCTAAGGTAGTTAGGTTTTCTAAATATGCAAAGATATATTTCAGATGGATGAATAATTTTCAATCACTTCAAAGACCTACAGGATATCACGTTTATATGTTTTAAGAACTTGGACTTTTCTTGACAGTGAGACATGTCTGCTCCTGGCTGCACCAATTATTTCCAAGAAGAAGATGTGCAATTGCGGAGACTCTATGGAATCTGCTTTGACTGTTTGCTGTATAAACTGGACACAAAGGCCCACAGGAAAATGACTGCTGCACTTAGTCAAAACAAGGTGGAATTGTCCTTCAGGCTTCTGCTTCACAGAAGAAACTGCCAGACCTTCTGCAGTACACAGAGGAAAATGAATGACAAATTGTCAATATAGGCGGGAAAGTCTCTCAAATTCCCATTCCACTACTATGGGCCTGTAGGCTGAAGATGGATGCCCCAATGTTAGTGAAGATCTTGTGTGACTGTATAGAAATTGTCTTTTCTAGAGTTTTGGAAGTTGCCTTCAATGCATTTGCTATTTAGTCAGGAATTATTATACCCTTCTGGGCCTTTTGACTGAGTAGAAGACTAGATAGTTATAAGTATAGTTTTCCTGAGTAATGATAAAAGATAAATTAGATATGAAACTTTAGACTCGAAAACATAGGATAGATGATAGAGTATTTTCTTTTATTTTGTCAAATACAAATAGACTAAATATTGTAAGTGTAATTCTTGTTTGATAATCATTTTGTTATATGTAATTTTACTATATTAAAGTTAAAACCTTCCTTTTAAAAATATAATTCTGTTTTTTTTATGCAAACAGCACAAGGCTTTATTGTAGCTATTTAACAAGCTAACCCCAATGTTAGCTCGGGCCTTTCATCCATCCACCATGGCAGATGGCTAGGAAAGACACTGTGAAGCCATTGAATAGAGTTCTATAGGGCAGCGTAAGGGGAGTGTCTAGGGGTACGCACAGGTTAGGCTTGGTGTGCCTCCAGGCTTGGAGGGTTTGCCCTGTGTTGATTGGTCAACTGGTTGTTATGGCCCATAGGCCCTCCAGGGTGGTTGCTATGCTCTGCGAGTCATTGCTGTGCACTTGTCCGTAAAGCACACTCAGAGCCATAAAGCATTGCACCACCAGCTAACTTTTGATTGGTTCCTTGCCACGAGGCAGGCATCTGATCTTCTAGTGACCAAGGCAAGGTCAGGAAAGCACATGTTCGGCTGTTAAGGCTGCCAAAATGGGGAGCTGGTCCCTTCATTCCCCCATTTTCTTTTTTGGAGATTCTAATCATGGAATTGCTGTCTCTCCAGCATCCCCATCAGGGAGTGAGAGGTATTGGCATCCCCTATGAAAGGGAGTTTCTTCTGACTTAGCGTTTCAACCAGGGAAAATGGGCGACGTATTCTTTCCCATTCTACTTCCTGCTGACTTCGGGATGAAGTTAGGGACCCAAGAAGGCTGAAATGCTAGTTAAAAGCAAAAAGGGAATTTAGGCAATGAGGAATCCATCAGGAGCTTCTGGTTGGTAGACTCTGTTGCAGAGACAGGGGGAGTCAGCATCAGCTGGACTGTTTCACATCCACAGCAAGTCCAGGGCTTGCAGTCTACTTAGGAATAGCCTGTAGTCAGCAACTGATACTCAGATGTGTCTGCCAGAAGCAGAAACCTGTTTAAGACATGTTTAAACTGGGAACCGAAGTTAAAAACTTATTTATTGAAGCCCACAGTGTAGAAAACAGATATCTGTATATCAGTTCAAACAGCAGGAACATATTTATAACTTTGAGTTCTAGCAAAAACTACAGATTTGGGCTAGAAGCATGTACATTTTTCTTCTGTCCAGAGAGCCAAGTATGGATTGGACAGAGGTGCCTTTGGCCTGATGAAAAGTCCTTTAAGTTTATACTTAGATGACAATCAAAATAAACCTAAAAACTTTGAACTTGTGACTGAACAGTAGGTAGTCACTACTTTATCAGCTAACATGCTCACTATAGTCTATAGTGGATCTGACTGCCTGATGCTGTGAAGCTGACAACCATCAATATTTCAGAGATCTGAGAAGGGTATATTTTATCCAAATCTACTAAAAAGTGACAGAAGCCAGTTAGAAGCCAGTCCATAAACAGTCAGCCACACCCAAGTCTCTCCATTAGCGTTGGAGGCAGAAGTATGAACAAACAGCAATCTTCACCAGGCCTATAAGGTGAGAGGTTTTTTCTCTGTGGAAGAGGGACATGGAAAAGACTGACCTTGTTTTTGTCTAGGCAAAGAGGGTGTAATCAGTTTTCCAGTGTCCAACAGCTTTGTCCACAGTCTCGCGCAGGTCCTGGCAGGCAGCAAGTGTCACATCTGAGCATCTCACTCACTAGTCAGCATCGTCATCATCCAGGTGCAGGACCTGGGGTGCCTCATAATCTTCTTTGGAGACTTTGGGTCATTGTCAGGATCTGGTAGTTGTCTGATATTATAAACTTTTAAAACAATGTTTTAAATGCCATATTCTGCAGGTCGTTGAAGCATTAGAGGTCTGTCTGACTGTTTTAGTTATTTGACTTAAGCACACATTAAGCACACGGTGGCTAGGTAAGGCCTTATTTCTGTAATTAATTAATTTTCAGTCTGACTGTAACCAGTTTTAACTTAGTAAAATATTTGAAACTTAGCACAGTTGAATTTAAAACTACATAAAGTTACCTTATATTCTTTATACAGTAGCTGTGAAGGGACCAGCTCCCCTTTCGGCAGCCATAACAGCCAAACACGTGCTTGCTATAACTTGCCTTGGTCACTTAGAGGTCAGATGCCTGCCTTGTGACAAGGAACCAATCAGAAGTTAGTTAGTCACTAGAAAGTCAGATGCCTGCCTCGTGACAAGGAACCAATCAGAAGTTAGCTGGTGGCACTATGCTTTACGACCCTGGGTGTGCTTTACGGACAAGTGCAGAGCAATGACGCACAAAGCATAGCAACCAACCTGGGAGGGCCTATGGGCCATAACAACCAGTTGGCCAATCAATACAGGGCAAGCCCTCCAAGCCTGGAGGCACACCAATCGTGAGCCTGTGCGTACCCCTAGACACTCCCCTTATGCTGTCCTATAAGATCTCTCAGGAGGCCCTAGGAGCTGTCTTTGCTAGCCATCCGCCATGGAGGGTGGGTGAAAGACCCGAGCTAACATGGGGTTAGCTCATTAAAGTACAATAAAGACTCTTGCAGTTTGCATCAAGCTCTCGAATCTGCCTGGTGATTGGGGTGACTGAGAACATGGCCTGGGACCCCGGATACCTGAGTTTTCTGGGGGGTCTACCATTTGGGGGCTCATCTGTGATTTGCAACCACCCCTCACCTGAGTGGATTCGATCTTGGAGGTAAGATGATTCAAGCTCGAAACTTATATGTTCATGTCCCACACGATCGTCTCGCCAGCAAGAACGACACAGGACACTCGGATCCTTCTGCAGTAAAGCTTTAATGCATCTTGAGAGAGAGAGAGCATAAGCTTACAGAGCAGAGACCCCCGAGCCAAGAATCCCGTCCCCTAATAAAGGCTCAGAAGCTCTGAGCGGTGCGTGTACAGCTGGGATAGGTGGATGACTCATCACCCTATATGATGCCATGGAATAGGCGGGGCTAGGCAAGTGGAAAAACACTGGACACATGCATACCAACGTTGTTTACTTGATCCGGCAGAGGATGTCAGCGCCATCTTGTAATGGCGAATGTGAGTGCGGCTCCTCACATGTTCAATGTTATATGTTTGCTTGTTTTTGTTGGTTTGGTGCCACTTGAATTTGCTGTTTTGTTGATCTGAGCCTGTGCAGGACTTGTGATTTGTAATTTGGACTTCAGGGGGAAATAAACATATTTCAAGACCCTGAAGTCCCGCCCTGGACGAAAGTCCGAGGGTTGTTTGAATTGAACCATAGGGAAAGAAGAAGTGCCCAAAAATAGACGTATTTCTGGAACCTTTGGTTCCGCCCCGGACAAAAGTCCAAGGGTTGTTTGTAATTTTGGTTTGGGGCACCATTTCTTTGCCGCAGTTTGTGCTGTCTAATGTCTGTCCTGTCTAATGTCTGTTAAGCCTGGAGGATTGGAATGGGCTAGGTGACTGAACAGTTGAGCAACAGGTTTGTTATCTGTTATCTGATCTGTTGCAGCCCACGCCCTAACCGCCTGCTTGTGTGTCATTTTACTATTTCTGTTAATTTTGTGGATGTGGAGGTCCTATGTTGGGGTTTCTGGAATCATCTGTGAGTAGGCCTACAAGAATTGTTTAGGGCAGAGGTTCGGGCGGCAGCCTTTCAAAATCTATAGGGGAGACTTGGTTTCGAACCAAGTTGATCTCCATGGGGCTAGCCATCTGAAATTCTGAATAGGACCCTAGTCTATGTTAAACATCTCTTTCTGTCCCTACTGCCCACGTACATGGCATGCATGGGTCAGGGGTCTTTTCATGATGCTCTGAGCACGTGGCGCCACCTCAACTGTGATGGGCAGATGCGCCCGGAGGACAGACTGCTGCGCTGAGGACACCCAGGAGGTACAAACCGAGGCCAAGGACTTGGATCCTCCTCAGTTAGTGGTGATTTAGCTGCCGGGTTCTGCCGCCCATCTTCCCGGCGCCATTGCCTTATAGGCGGCGCCGGCGGATTGGGTTGGCGTCTGTTCTTTGCTGTCTATTCTGTGTTATCATCGTTGGTTTTCAATTCAGGATCCACCATGCCACCCCCTTTCTATCCCCACCTGCGGGTCTGTGAGGCGTGCCAAGTGGGGTTGTTTCTGCCCCAGCTGCTGTCCTGCCTGCCGTCCTTCGGGAGTTTCCCTGCTCTGAGGGAACATGGCTGCAAGGCCGCCATCTTCCCGGCCTTCTCTGTGCTCCACACACAAGGTATGCAGGGGGGCCGCTGGGGTCTTTTTCCCACCCCTGCATTGGCCGAGGGTCTGGGGTTATCAGCAGCACCCCCACCCCAGATCTCTCTGCCTTGAGCACATGGAGCTCGATCGTATGAACTTATCTGGCCTGATCTGGACTTCTAAAAAAAAAAAAAAAAAAAAAAAGGCCTTAAAGTTATTAAGAACTATAAAAAGGGACTTTGATAAAAATTTTTATGCTGGCTGAGAAATGAGGAAAAATGTAGGAGACTTAAGTAATAAAGAGAGAAAGGAAAAAGGAAAATTGTCTAAGAATGTCTAAGAAAATCAGAGGACTGAACTAAAGGTATAGAAAGTTATAGAAAGTTAAAGCAAGTTGTCAAAGGTCAGAGAAAAGGTTGTTACAAGTCGGAGAAAAATGTAAACTGTAAACTGTTATGGTTTCTCATGTCTACAAGTGGCAAATTTTAAAAATGGTAATATAAGTTAAAACTGTAACCATATTAAGCTAATTCTGTTTTTAAAGTCCTGTTTATTTCACAAGTAATTTATGAATACTTGTTTTAAAATGTTCTGTTTCCTGGTAGCCAGCCACATGGCAAACTGGTCACATGGCTGACTGGTCGCCATTTTGCTGAAGTTGAAAAAGGATACTTAAACCGCCATCTTGACTCAAGGTGACCGCATGGAAATTAGAGGTGCCATCTTAGAAACAAGTTTTTCAGTTAAGATTTAAAATGTTAATGCTTCGATATATTACAGAAAGACATTAAGGGAATTTAAATTTCTTTTTAAAACCAGTTTTTTAAACGTTTGTTTTATTAATGTTTGTACTTAAAGAGCTTCAATTTAGAATCATTTCTTTTAGTTTTTTAATTTTTTTATTTTATTATTATTATTATTATTATTATTATTATTATTAATTCAAGTTAGGGAACAGGCTTGTTTCACATGTAAGTCCCCTCTCTCTCTCCCTCCCCTCACCCCCATTCCTTCTCCCCCACCTCCATCCTACCCCCCACCCCATCCACCCACCACTCCCCAGGCAGGGTAAGGCCCCCAACAGGGGCTCCACAAAGTCCACCAAATCTTCCTGTGCTGGGCCTAGGCCCCTCCCCATGTGTCCAGAGACAGAGCGCATCCCTTCAAGTGGGATGGGCTCTCGAAGTCCCCCACACACACCAAAGGCTTTTTCAGCATCTAGTGAGATGTTCATGTGGTTTTTCTTTTTCAGTTTGTTTATATGGTGGATTACATTAATGGTTTTTCGTATGTTGAACCATCCTTGCATTCCTGGGATGAAGCCTACTTGATCGTGGTGGATGATTTTTCTGATATGTTCTTGGATTCGATTAGCCAATATTTTATTGAGTATTTTAGCATCAATGTTCATGAGGGATATAGGTCTGTAGTTCTCTTTCTTAGTCTTATCTTTGTGTGGCTTGGGTATCAAAGTGATTGTAGCCTCGTAGAAAGAGTTTGGCAATATCCCATCTGCTTCTATTGTGCGGAACAGTTTGAGGAGTACTGGAATTAGCTCTTCTTTGAATTTCTGGTAGAATTCTGCAGTGAAGCCATCTGGCCCTGGGCTTTTTTTTGTTGGGAGGCTTTTGATTACTGCTTCTATCTCATTAGGGGTTATAGGTTGATTTAAACTGTTTATCTGATCTTGATTTAATTTTGGTAAGTGATATTTATCCAGAAAGCTGTCCATTTCCTTTAGATTTTCCAATTTTGTGGAATACAGGTTTTCAAAGTATGACCTAAAGATTCTCTGGATTTCCTCAGTGTCCGTTGTTATATCCCCCTTTTCATTTCTGATTTTGTTAATTAGCATGCTCTCTCTCTGCCTTTTGATTAGTTTGGCTAGAGGTTTGTCTATCTTGTTGATCTTCTCAAAGAACCAACTCTTTGTTTCATTGATTCTTTGTACTGTTTTCCTAGTTTCTACTTTGTTGATTTCGGCTCTCAGGTTGATTATTTCTTGGCGTCTACTCCTCCTTGGTGTGTTTGCTTCTTTTTGCTCTAAAGCTTTCAGTTGTTCTGTCAATTCTCTAATGTGACTTTCCTCCAGTTTCTTCATGTGAGCACTTAGTGCTATGAACTTCCCTCTTAGCACTGCTTTCAGGGTGTCCCATAAGTTCGGGTATGTTGTGTCCACATTCTCATTAAATTCTAGGAAGTCTTTAATTTCTTTTTTTATTTCTTCCTCAACCCAGGAATGGTGCAATTGGGAGTTATTCATTTTCCACGCAAATGTAGGTTTTCTGCAATTCATATTGCTGTTGAATTCCAGCTTTAATGCATGGTGGTCTGATAAGATACAGGGGGTTATTTCAATACTTTTGTAACTGTGGAGGTTTTCTTTGCTGCCAACTATGTGGTCAATTTTTGAGAAGGTTCCATGTGGCGCTGAGAAGAAGGTATATTCTTTTGTGTTTGGATGGAATGTTCTATAGATATCTGTTAAACCCAGTTGGGTCATAACTTCTTTCAGATCCTTTGTTTCTTTGTTAAGTTTCTGTCTAGTGGTTCTGTCCAATGGTGTAAGGGGGGTGTTGAAGTCTCCTACTATAAGTGTGTGTGGTTTTATGTGTGGTTTGAGCTTTAGTAATGTTTCTTTCACAAATGTATTTGTGAACATAGATGTTCAGGATTGAGATTTCATCTTGATGGACTTTTCCTGTGATGAGTAAGAAATGCCCTTCTTCATCTCTTTTGATTGATTTTAGTTTAAAGTCCAATTTGTTAGATATTAGGATTGCTACACCGGCTTGTTTCTTGAGCCATTTGATTGGAAAATCTTTTCCCATCCTTTTACTCTGAGGTATCGCCTGTCTTTGAAGTTGAGGTGTGTTTCTTGTAAACAGCAGAAGGATGGATTCTGTCTTCGTATCCATTCTGTTAGCCTATATCTTTTTATGGGTAAATTAAGACCATTGACATTTAGGGATATTAATGTCCATTGTTCGTTGGTTCTTGTTTGTTTTGGATTTATTGTTGGTGGTGTCATTGTGTGTGGATTTTGCCCTCCTGCTTCTTTTTGTGTTTGGCAAAATTAGATTATCTATTGCCTGTGTTCTTGTGCATGTAGTTATGTTCCTTGGGTTGGAGTTTTCCTTCCAGAACCTTCTGTAGTGCTGGATTTGTGGATATGTATTGTTTAAATCTGTTTTTGTCATGGAATATCTTGTTTTCTCCATCTATAATGATTGAAAGTTTTGCTGGGTACAGTAGTCTGGGTTGACATCCATGCTCCCTTAGTGCTTGTAGGGTATCTATCCAAGACCTTCTGGCTTTCAGAGTTTCCATTGAGAAGTCAGGTGTGATTCTAATTGGTTTGCCTTTATATGTTACTTGGCCGTTTTCCTTTGCAGCTCTTAATATTTTCTCTTTATTCTCTAGATTTGGAGTTTTGATTATTATGTGTCGGGGGGACTTCTTTTTGTGGTCCAGTCTGTTTGGTGTCCTATAAGCTTCTTGTACTTTCATAGGCATATCTTTCTGTAGGTTGGGGAAGTTTTCTTCTATGATTTTGTTGAATATGTTTTCTGTACCTTTGAGCAGTGTTTCTTCACCTTCTTCTATACCTATTATTCTTAGGTTTGGTCTTTTCATGGTGTCCCATATTTCCTGGATATTTTGTGTTAGGGATTTGTTGGACTTGAGGTTTTCTTTGGTTGATGAATGTATATCCTCTAGCGAGTCTTCAATAGCTGAGATTCTCTCTTCTGTCTCTTGGATTCTATTAGTTATACTCACGTCTTTAGATCCTGATTGTTTATCCAGTCTTTCCATTTCCAGCATCGCCTCATTCTGTGTTTTCTTTATTGTGTCTAATTCAGCTTTCATGCTTTGAACTGTTTCAAGAGCTTCCTTCACTTGTTTGGTTGTTTTATCTTGGGTTTCTTTAGCTTCTTTAAGAGATTTGTTTATTTCTTGAATTTTTTGGTTTGTCTTTTCCTCTATTTCGTGTAATTTTTTGCTTGCTTTTTCTTCTATTTCTTTAAGGGATTTTCTTGTTTCCTCTTTGAAGGTCTCTATCATCTTGCTGAGATAATTTTTGAGGTCCATCTCATCTTCATGCATTATGTTGGGCTTTTCAGGTCTTGCTGGAGTGGAGTCCCTAGATTCTGGTGGTGTCATATTGGTCTTTCTGTTGTTGAGCGAGTTCTTATTCTGTCTTCTTCCCATATCTTTTTCCAGTGAGTGCAGGTAGGATCTCTCTATCTCCTCTTGTTACTCTGTAGTGTGTGGGGGCCAGGAATTCAATGTCCGAAGCTCTGGATGGTCTTGCCTCTCCTCGTAGTCTGCTCACTCTGCAGGAGTTAGGCCTCCATAGGGATCTGGTGTGTGGGGGCGGGACAGGAAGTAAGAGTGTGGTGTTTCCAGGTTCTGGGGGTTCCTCACTTCCTGGGCAGGTCTACCCCAAGCAGGAGCAGGCCCAGGGAGCTCAGGATGGATGGGGCTTTGATAGGGAGTTGGGTAAGAGCGGTGGATCACTCACCTCCTGGCGGATCGGTAGCCGGGAACGGAAGGAAGAGTGGCCTGTACCCAGATTCAGGGAGCTCCTCCCTTCCTGGGCGTGTCTGTTTCAAACAGGGACAAGCCTGGAGGGATCTGGGTGAATGGCTCTTAGGACAGAAGTTGGGTAAAAGCAGGGAGTCGCTCACCTGGTCTGGTCTGTGATGAGTCGGCGGACTTGGTTTTGTATTTTAATTGGCCACTTTTGTTTAAGCTCTTTGTCTTGTGTTAAAAGGCTTTCATGAGTGTCCTTTATATTCTATACCACTTCTCTATTATCAGACCTTCAAGCTATATCCTTTTCTTCTCTCATTCTTGTTTCACTGCCTCTTTCCCCCTTTCCTTATTCCCCCTCCTTTAAATTTTTAGTTATTAATAACTTTCACTTTAAAAATCTTGCTGCAGAGGAAGACCAACAAGAGGGGCATAGAATTATAAAAGCTGGAGGCAGGGGAGCACCAGGTAGAACTGTTTTCTTTCCATGCAGAACCTCTGCACTCGTGAACTCACAGGACTCATGGTTGCCTGCTCAGAATCAAGTCAGTCGATATTCCAGCACAGAGTGGGGAGGAGTTCATGGGCCCCACCCAGAGCTGGGCATCTATTGTTAACTGATAGCTTTAGGAAGAGTCAGTCAGTCAAAGTTAGAACTGTGGTCCTTGTTGGGAGCCGAATCTCAGGGCTTGGCATGAGATCCTAGGCCATGCTTGGCAGGCCACATAGTTAACCTTTATATAGCAGCTCTTTAGAATCTCAGCTCAAGAAAAGAAACAACCTGACCTAGTCCTCCACCCAGAGGCTCAGTCACCTAGGCAACCCTCCCTGGACCTCTTACTCATGAACTCTTTACCCTGCCAAACATCCTCTTTGTGGCTTCCTAATATCCTGCCTACACTAACACCTGGCTCACAAACAACCCATTCTATCCCTCCCTATATCCTTACTATATAAGCTAACCTGAGAAAAGTAAAGTTTGCCACTTGATCAGAATCCTGTCTTGTGGTCGTTCTTTCTGCGTCTCTTGTCCCCATTCCCTATCCCTGACTCTCTTGCCCCAGGTTGATGTCCTGCAGGTTGGGACAACTGGCACCCAACCTGTGGCTAGATAGTGTTGGGGATCTGGGAACTTCAATGCTCATTAGAGGGACGGGCCCGTCCATGCAGTGAGGCATCCACAACAAGGTCGATTGTGAGCCTCGGTTGGAGGAAGACCCAGCAGCCTACCCAGTGCTTGGGACTTTCGGTTCATGAGCACCACCTACGTGGAAATGGGACAAGCATTTAGCAAGGAAGACATTTCTTTCTGGGATCACAGAATCCCTCAAGACTCAGGGAAGTTGGGTTAAGAAAAACAATTGATAAAATTAGAAAGGAAGATTTACATCTTTCTGGGATCAAAGAATCCCTCAAGGCTCAAGAAACTCAGGTTAAAAAGAAAGAAACAAACAAAAAAGTTCTTCCTCTTTATGGGGGGTCTTTGTCCATGGTTCCCCCAGGAAGGAACCATTAAAGAAAAGAAATGGGCTAGAGTTGGCAACTGCCTCCAAGAGTTGATCGTCTGACAACATGGCAGACCCAGATGGGTTCATAAGACATGAAGTGCAGCAGTACAGTGTGGGATGGGGCCAGGTTAGGGAAGGGTCACTAGTGAGAAGCCCATGTCAGGTTGGTTTAAAAAGTAAAAGAAAGCTTCACACAATCTTTTTAATGCTATTATGTTTGAAACTGCCAGTGCGTCCGCTATTACAGTGGCCAATGGTAGGAGAGAGTGCAACATTCTTCTTGTTGATTCCTGGGGAATGCTGGGAAGTTGCAAGCGAGGTCATGGAGTTAGGGAGGTAAAGGTTGACAGTGATACTCAGCTGGCTCTGCAATGCAGGAAGGTAAGGAGATATGGATCTCAGAGGGATTCCTATTATGAGACTTTGGGCCGGAAAAAAATCCCTGTCCAAATCGCCACTCTTGGCGTTTCCACTTTCACTTTTGCGTGAGCCAGAAATGTTTTCAGTAGTTTCTTTTCTTCTCTTTTTCCAAAAGGAATGGTGATGTAAATCTAATATAATGCTTAGGAATAGAGTATACATGGGGACTGTAAGTGAGACCTGGCCAAGAATTGAGCTGTGTAGCTAAGACCTCTGGATCTGTAGTTATGCTCAGAGGCCTTTCTGAAAGCTGTCTAAAAGCTGTCCTGTCTTCTCATTCTTCTCACTTAACCATTCATTGACCAAGTGCTTCTTTGTTTTGGGTACTTTCTGGGACATTTATTAAGTGCTGGAATTTCCAATTCAGTAATTATTTCTGCTGCTGCAGTTTCGGTTTCTGCTTCTACAGCAAGTACAGTGTTTTCAATATCATTATGTTGTGACATAACTTCAATGTAGGAGAAGATGGCTGTATGCCTGAATACATGCTGATAGTCCTGTGTCTCTGACACTGCTGTCCAATATCCTGATCAACCCAATATACACACCCCCCTGAAAATGACCTCGAGGACAGTGACTCAACAATTGGCTAGGCTGACTTTGTTTGTATAGGAAAATAACCTCTTGCTACTCCTTTTTGCTTCCTTCTACCCATTCCTACTACTTCTCCATGGTTAACCACCCTCGTCCCTTCCCTCCTTGGACCTTTGATAGGGCTCCTCTTATTATTTTCCTTCGTGCCTTGTGCCTTTAATCAACTTGTGTCCTATGTCAAGCAACAAGTGGACTCTGCCACTAAGCCTGTCCTGGTCCAATACTAACCCATTTCCCCACGGCCGGCTTCAGAGGTGCAAACTTCACCAAACTAATGTTGTTGTAGTTCCAAAGTTCGGATACAACAAAATAGACAAAACGAGCTCTATCCTTTCGTACATGACTGCACAGATGAAATTACACTAAATAGATTTAAGTTACCTAACTGAAAAGTAACATACTCAGCCACTCCCTATGTGAATTTGCTGCAGAGAATACATGAACTCACTCAATGCAACTTACCTAACATGGGCCAACACAAACATCAACCACACTAACTTTGTTGTATTTCCAAAGTTCAGATACAATGAAATAGACAAAACGAGCTCGATGGTTTCATACATAACTGCCTTGATGAAATTAAACAAAACCAAATTTAATACCTAACTCACACATAACACTGTTACTGTCCAACGTGAATGCACTGGTGAGAATACATGAAACTCACTCAATGTAAGTTAAGTAACATCGGCAAACACAATCTTTACCACACAAACTTTGTTGTAGTTCCAAAGTCTGGATATAACGAAATGGACAAAACCAGCTCCAACCTTTCGTCAATGTCTGCCCTGAAGAAATCACACTAAATAGATTTAAGTTACCTAGCTGACAAGTAACATACTCAGTCACTGTCCTACGTGAATCCCCTGCTGAGAATACATGAAACTCACTCAATGCAACTTACCTAACATGGGCCAACACAATTTTCACCAACTAAATTTGTTGTATTTCAAAAGTTCAGATAAAATGAAATAGACAAAACTAGCGACAACCTTGCACACATGACTACACAGATGAAATTGCACGACACTAAATTTAATACCTAACTCACACCTAGCACAGTATCTGTCCTACATGAATTCCCTGCTGATAAAACATGAAACATACTCATTATAACTTGCTTAACATGCGCAAACACAAAGTGCACCAAATTAACTTTGTTGTAGTTACAAAGTTCGGATACAACAAAATAGACAAAACCAGCTCCATTCTTTAGTAAATGACTGCCCTGATGAAATTACACTAAATAGATTTAAGTTACCTATCTGACAAGTAACATACTCAGTCACTGTCCTAGGTGAATCCCCTGCTGAGAATACATGAAACTCACTCAAAATAAGTTATCTACATGGGCCAACACAATTTTCACCAAACCAACTTCGTTGAATTTCAAAAGTTCAGATACAACAAAATAGACAAAACTAGCAACATCCTTTCATATAAGACTGCCCAGATGAAATTACCCTAACTAAATTTATGTTACCTAACTCACACGTAACATACTCAGCCACTGTCCTAAGTGAATCCCCTGCTGAGAATACATGAACACACTCAATATACTTACCTAACATGTGAAAACACAAACTTCACCAAACTAACTTTTCAATGTTTCAAATGTTCGGATACAACGAAATAGACAAAACTAGTTCCATTCTTTCGTAAATGACTGCCCTGATGAACTTACACTAAATAGATTTAAGTTACCTATCTGACAAGTAACATACTCAGTCACTGTCCTATGTGAATCCCCTGCTGAAAATACATGAAACTCACTCAATGTAAGTTATCTACATGGGCCAAAATAATTTTCACCAAACTAACTATCTTGTATTTAAAAAGTTTGGATACAATGAAATAGACAAAACTAGGGACATCCTTTCGTATATGACTGCCCAGATGAAATTACACTAAACTAAATATAAGTTACCTAACTCACACGTAACATACTCAGCCACTGTCCTTCATGAATCCCCTGCTAAGAATACATGAATTCACTCAATATAATTACCTAACATGGGCAAACACAAACTTCACCAAACTAACTTTTTTGTAGTTCCAAACTTCGGATACAAGGATATAGACAACACGAGCTCCACGATTTCGTACATAACTGTCCTGATGAAATTGCACTACTCTAAATTTAATACCTAACTCACACATAACACAGTAACTGTCCTCCGTGAATGCCCTGCTGAGAATACATCAAACATATTCAATATAACTTGCCTAACATGCACAAACACAAACTTCACCAAACTACCTTTGTTGTAGTTCCAAATTTCGGCTACAAGGAAATAGACAAAACTAGCTCCATCCTTTTGTAGATGACTGCCCTGATGAAATTACACTAAATAGATTTAAGTTACCTAACTGACAAGTAACATACTCAGTCACTGTCCTAGGTGAATCCCCTGCTGAGAATACATGAAACTCACTCAAAATAAGTTATCTACATGGGCCAACACAATTTTCACCGAACTAACTTTGTTAAATTTCAAAAGTTCAGATACAATGAAATAGACAATCTAGGGACATCCTTTCATACATGACTGCCCAGATGAAATTACCCTAACTAAATTTATGTTACCTAACTCACACGTAACATACTCAGCCACTGTCCTAAGTGAATCCCCTGCTGAGAATACATGAACACACTCAATATACTTACCTAACATGTGAAAACACAAACTTCACCAAACTAACTTTTCAATGTTTCAAATGTTCGGATACAACGAAATAGACAAAACTAGCTCCATTCTTTCGTAAATGACTGCCCTGATGAAATTACACTAAATAGATTTAAGTTACCTATCTGACAAGTAACATACTCAGTCACTGTCCTATGTGAATCCCCTGCTGAAAATACATGAAACTCACTCAATGTAAGTTATCTACATGGGCCAAAACAATTTTCACCAAACTAACTATCTTGTATTTAAAAAGTTTGGATACAATGAAATAGACAAAACTAGGGACATCCTTTCGTATATGACTGCCCAGATGAAATTACACTAAACTAAATATAAGTTACCTAACTCACACGTAACATACTCAGCCACTGTCCTTCATGAATCCCCTGCTAAGAATACATGAATTCACTCAATATAATTACCTAACATGGGCAAACACAAACTTCACCAAACTAACTTTTTTGTAGTTCCAAACTTCGGATACAAGGATATAGACAACACGAGCTCCACGATTTCGTACATGAAACACACTCAATGAAGCTTACCTAACATGGGCCAACACAAACTTCACTAAACTAACTTTGCTGTATTTCAAAAGTTCGGATACAACGAATTAGACAAAATTTGCTCCATGGTTTCATACATAACTGCCCTGGTGAAATTAAACAAAACCAAATTTAATACCTAACTCACACATAACACTGTTACTGTCCAACATGAATGCCCTGCTGAGAATACATGAAACTCACTCAGTGTAAGTTAAGTAACATTGGCAAACACATTCTTTACCACACAAACTTTATTGTAGTTCCAAAGTTCGGATACAAGGAAATAGACAAAACTAGCTCCATCGTTTCGTACTTAACTGCCCTGATGAAATTACACTAAACTAAATTTAAGTTAGCTAATTCTCACATATCACACTCAGTTACTGTCATACGTGAAATCCATGCTGAGAATATATGAAAAACACTCAATGCAAGTTACCCAACATGCGAAAACACAAACTGCACCAAACTAACTTTGTTGTAGTGCCAAAGTTCGGATACAAGGAAATAAACAGTCCTAGCTCCATGGTTTCTTACATGACTGCCCTGATGAAATTACACTAAACTAAATTTACATTACCTAACTCACACATAAGACATTCAGTCACTATCCTACGTGATTCAGGTTATTTAATACGGAGGAGCCATATTTACTGAGCGACCTAGCCACCCCTTGTGCCCACTGTCTGTACAGCAAGCCGAAAAGTGAAACTGAATGCAAATCACAGCCACCTGAATCTATTTCACTCTGACCACACCTTTGTAGGTGTGGTCAGACACACCCCTAAGCGGGCAGCTTCGCCTACATTGTATGGCAATGATTGAGGGAGTGTGCTGTAGTTCCTACTATGGGCACTGTGGAACTTCAATGAAGTGAGTTTTGTGAAGTTTGTGTTTGAGCATATAAGGTAAATTACATTGAATGAGTTTCGTGTAGTCTCTGGAGGGGAATCATTTAGGACAGTGACTGAATGTGTTTTGTGTGAGTTAGGCAACGTAAATTGAGTGAGTTCAGTGTAAATTCAGCAGGGCAGTCCTGTACGAAACAATGGAGCTCGTTTTGTCTATTTCGTTGTATCCGAACTTTGGAAGTACAACAATGTTAGTTTGGTGCAGTTTGTGTTTTTGCATGTTGGGTAACTTGCATTGAGTGTTTTTCATATATTCTCAGCATGGATTTCACGTATGACAGTGTGTGAGTTAGGCATATTCAGTTGAGTTTAGTGTATTTTCAGCCATGCAGTCCTGTACGAAAAAGATGGAGATAGTTTTCTCTATTTCGTTATATCCGAACTGTGTAACTACAAGGAATTCATTTTGGTCAAGTTTGTGTTTGCACATTTTAGTTAACTCACATTGAAGTGAAAATTTTGTATTCTCAGCTGGGGAATCATTTAGAAAAACGACTGTGTGTATTATGTGTATTATGTATGAGTGAGGTAAATTAAATTGGGAGTTGTGTGTAATTGATTTTCCTATGCTCATTTATATTGAACCTCTTTTAACATAACTTAGGGCTATACATTGGGGTTGATATTTTTATTTGGTTATATATGTATATATTTTGGTTTTTCAAGACAGGGTTTCTCTGTGGCTTTGGAGGCTGTCCTGGAACTTGCTCTGTGGACCAGGCTTGTCTGGAACTCATAGAGATCCACCTGCCTCTGCCTCCCGAGTGCTGGGATTAAAGGCGTGCGCTACTTTGGTTATATATTTGGTTAAAAATTTCAGCTTTATGTTTCTCTTTCAAGTGTCAGTTTTGATCTTTTTTTTTGATGTGTGAGTGTGTGTGGTGTGCACACATGTATGTAAAAGTGATACATACATGTACATCCCCAGAAACTAGAAGATGGTGTTGAGTGTTCTGCTCTGTCATTTCCCCCTTTATTCCCTTGAGACAGAATCTCTCAATGAAGTTGGAGCTAAAACTAAGCTGGTGACCACAAGCTTAGCAACCCTCCTAACTTTGTCCCCTTCCTTCAGTGCTGGGGTCACAAATACACAGTGTTCATGTCTGGTTTTTTATGTGGGTGCTGGGATTTGAACTCAGATCCTCATTTTTGCATAGTGAGCACTCTTACTCATTAACCCATTCCCCCAGCTCCTGATTTTTCCTTTAACTTTGCAATTATAGGTGTCTGTGAACCCTCCCATTGTCTGTCTTCTAGCTTTCTTTTCTTTGAAATAGACCTTTCATCTGTACATACAAATCCAATTTGAGTTTTAGTTCATTTCATGTCCACTTGGCACCCAAGCAGACATTGTGCTGGAGGAGCTGATCAGTATCCACAGGCAGCTGGAAGAAGAGAGAGCCACTAGGCCTGGCTTGAGCTTCTGAAACCTCAAAGCCCACCCACAGTGATATATTTCCTCCAACAAGGCCACACTTCATAATCCTAAGTAATGCCTCCCTGATGACCAAGCACTCAAATATATGAGCCTACCAGGAACGTTCTTATTCAAACCAACACACTACATTAAACAATCTCACTAAATTTTGTTCACTCAAATGTGAGCAAAGCTATGTTTACAATCTCCTTATCAGTTTTCTATAAAATAAAACCTGCCATCTTTGCTCACTCTGTTTCCCAGTGGCCATGGGCTAGACTACAGATAGGATTTGTCAGCCACCTCTGACCATGTGCATGAGATTGGTACTCTTAAAGATGATAGAGCCCTCAGATAGAGATTTAATCCTCCAGTGGAATCTGCCTTCCCACTTCTAAATAAGTATAGCCTGATATCAGCTGTTTCATTTTGTCTGAGCTCATTATTTAACTGTAATCTCTGATGAACTATTTTGTCATTATTAATATTTTTGTCTATTTTAATATAACATTTTATCTTCTTTGAGAACTTCTTGCATGTATACAATGCATTTTGCTTATACTTAACTATACTCCTCCCTATAACCCCCCCCCCATCCACCCTACTCCCTACTCCCGCTCCCAACTTCAAGCCCTTCTTTCCCTTTTCTTATACCCTCTTTGTCCAGTTTGCACTGGACGGTGTGGGGTCATCCACTGGATCATGGTCAGCCTGCTGGGGACCATACATACCCCTAAGGAGAGTGGCTCTCCCTTCTGTAGCAGACATCAGCTGATCAGCAGCACTAATATTTGAAATTGTTCATCACCATCCTTTTATAATTCCAGTTTCCTAGTCTTCCTTTAATTTTTATCTCAAAACTCTGAAGTAATTTTGTTTCTGATAGTTTCACATGAATAGTAGATTTCTAAGCAATTTGGTCATATTTCCTTGTGTGAGCATCACATGACCAGCATATCTCTTTGTTGCCCAGTTTCTGAAGACTGTGTTGGTGTCATTCTGGGTCACTGGGGTCTTTGCAGTCTGTATGCACCATTGTTTTGTCAAGTTAGAATTTAAGCCCTTCCATGTTTATATACAGTTGAGCAAATTGTTGATGTCTATGCAGTCCTTCTTTTCCTGCTTTAGGCATTACCGCTTTTCTCTTTCTAGTGAATCTCCATTGGTTACTGTTCTTTCAGTTTTTTGTATGATGTTTCCCTTTTCACTACCTCTATCTTCTTCTTCTGAGAACTACTCTAGGCTGTTACTCATATTTTTTTTCTGTCTCAACTCTGTCATTTACAGCTTATAACAGACATTTTAATTTTTCTATATTTTACTATGATTCTTGAATATTTCTCTGTTTTTTTTCTGTTACCTCAATTTTCATATTGGTTTATCTTTTATTGTACTGAGTCCATGCTCACTTACATTTCATTGAGATTTTAAAAAAAACAGAAAGAATATAAATTTTTATTCCTACTTATTTTTTAGAGTAGTAGCTAAGTTATTTATTGTATATCACAGAGGGGCCTTTATTTTAAAGGCTGCTCTTTCACCATTTGTATTTGATGCCTTAAAGTTGAAGAAAGAATTCTTTCTCTGGGCCTGGTATTTCTCAAATAATATGGTGGTTTCATTCTCTTTGAGTTTATGTATTAGTTTCACCTTTATTGCTAGAATTCCCTTATCAACTCTTAAGCTGGCTGCCAATGTCATGGGCACAACCTCCTGAAAATTGCTGGCATACAGCATCCATTTAGAACAACTTTGCTGTGGAGAGTAGAAATTCATTTTAGCTGTTGAATTTCAAAATATAATAGATGTGAACTTCATGCTGAGAAGCATGCAGAACTGCTGTTCCCAGAGGTGTCTAATTGCCTGTGGGAAAGACTTGTTTGCTTGAAAATCCTCTGAGTGTTCATGAAAATTCATAGAAGCTTGTTTGTACCTCACTTTGAGTGTGGAGACTGTAAGAAGTCATGCCTGAAAATGTCTGTGAGAAGTAAGTAATGAGAGGAAATGGCCACTCACAGCCTCGTTCAACAATGTCCATACAAAAGAAAAATGCAGTGGAAGCCTGTAAAACATACACTTTCAAGCAGCTTAGTGTATATCCATTACCTACTCTAGTTGCTGAAACCTGTCTGTCATTCTCAGGCAGGTCTGAGAGCAGCAGAAATTTCAGGAAGAAAGGGGGCGTGTTCACCTGGTTTTGGACCCCACATCTAACCACATCACTGCATTTAACATTTTTCAGATGTGAGTTAATTGGTTTATATGTCCTGGACAATCATGTTGTGGAAATGACTTTTATTGTAGAAGCCAGTGCAGGGCTGGCCAAGCCAGTCCTTCCTGCCTGTCACCTCATTTCCCATACTTCTGTCTTTACACACACAGAATGTTCTTAATCCGTGGCAGCTGCAAGCTTCGGTCCCAGCTTCTGGTCTGGCTCTTGATCTCCTGTTCCAACTTGATTGCCAATTTATAGTTTTTTTTTTCAGTATCTCATTTCTAGTGTCATCCAACCCATACCTTTGCCTGACTGCATTTGGTTCTTGTCATAATTCGGTGACTCCCCTGCCCCAATACTGAGTCTTTCATGACATAATGAGAGGAAATGTCTAGTAAATCTTCCTTCCGTATACATGTGTGTAAAGGTGACTGTATTGTAAGTTTTGAGACACGGTCTCACCATGTGATCATGTGCTCAGACTCAGGCTCTCCCTTCTTCAAGCCTCCTAAACACTGAAAGTACAGGCATGTACAGCTCTCTTACACTCTGCCATGATTTAACAATGTACATTTTATAAAACCTCTAATCTGTCACTCCTAAAAAAATAACCACCCAAAACAAAGTTATCTAAATTTATAAATAACAACAATAAACCAATGGTAACATTTTTCTATCCTCTCTATTTCAGATAATAAATTCTTCAGAGACATCAGGAGTACATGAAATAGAAGACTGGTAATTTCCACTGCTTGGGTTGCTGTGGGTCCAATAATCACACAGTTATACACTCCCTCTCATTACTTTATGATCTTTTCTCTTCACAGATGCTTCCTAAGAAGTAATAAAAATACCAACTGAAATGCACTCTACTCAGAGAGTGAGAAGGGCAGGAGAGAAGAGGGTTGGAAAGTGTTATGTTTAGTCTTGGGAAGCTGATGCCTTCATAAATTATATTCTTATCAGGATAAACTTGTTTTATTCTTTAAAATAAAGAAAGTAACCAAGTCCAGGTATCCTCGGGGGACTAGTGACAAGGCTCTTCTGAGGTAAAGAGCTAACAGTTTCTACCCTTGTAACGTTTGCATTAGCATGAAGAATCACAGAACCATTGTGGCCTCATGAGATCTATGATAGTCTAAAGAGCAAACAAGATGCAGAGGTACAGGCTTTGGGCATCTAATAATTGGTGGCCTTCATTTGGCATCGGCAGCATTTATTATAAAACTGTAAGGAAAAAAGCTGAATGTAGAAAATTTATTCTTGTTTTAGTTTGAAATAGGCTCTTACTATGCATCCCAGGTTGGCTAGGAACTCACTTTAAAGCTTAAGCTGCCTAGGAACTCTTGGTCCTCCTACCACACCCTCTTTAAGTGTTGGGACTGGAAATGTGAGCCATCATGTCTAGCTGCTGGAGAATCTCAACACAGGCAAGAGTAATAGTGAATGGTGGGTAAGAAGGAGTCTGTTGTGAAAGACAGCAGCCAGTGAGATTTTAATTTAACTGCATCTGAACACATTTGTAAAGCAATTTAAAACTATTACGGAATAGAAGAGCACAGCAACAGTGGTAGGTTCAGAAAGGAAGTTGCACACAATGCAATTCCTTTTAATTACAGGCACTTTATTAGAATGAAAGGCCCTCACGGCCATGGTTGGGCCTCTAGGTAGGCATGATATAGAGAAATCTCAATGCTTTAAAGGGAGGGAGAGGCTTCCTTTTAAAGCCTGGAGAGGTGCTTCATTGAGAAGAAGGGTGGCAGAGAGTGGGGAGGGAGACAGAGAGATGGGGGGGGATCATGGGAAGGTGGGAATAGTAGGGTGTGGGGCAGGCCTTCAGAGGGGTCTCCAGTCTCAGACAATCCCCAGAACAGAGGGAAGTTGTGACTTTGTCCAACTTTTCAGGGGTGGTGGGAAGTTCACATCACAGTGTAAGTAACAGAGTGTGGAGGGTCTGGTTGCTGATGAGGACAGAAAACCCGGGGTTGGTTGCTCTTAGGCTCCAGCACCTAGCTTCTTACTCTGTTCAAGAGAGCTTCTTATCCATGTTCAGGGAAGTGGGGCCCAATCCTTCAGACATGGAATATGGACTAAAGGTACAGGCTTGTGTTCTAACAAAATCTATTTTATATTTTTACTTTAAGTGAAATTTAAAAAATTGTGTATATTAAAATTGCATACTTGAAAAAAATTTCAGAAATATTGTCATCTTTGGCCTTCCTTGGGACTTCTTGGTGTTTTATTTTGGTAGGTTATCTGCTGTCTATTTCATCGGTTTTTAGCTTTTTACAATATTTTTGCTTTAGATTGTTTTCATTTTGCTTTTGCTTAGCTTTCCCTTTCATTTCCTCAGCACTACACTTTAATCTTGTTATCCTTTGTCTTTTCTCAGTGTGATTTTATTCTTTTAAGCCAATTCATTGATCTCTCAGCCACTTTTTAAAGTCATCATTCAGTATGAATGTAGATCTAGGGATGTACCTTGTGATTGTAAGGTTGTTAAACACAAATAGGATGGGCCGTTTCCATGGCACCCATGGCACCTGGAGGGCTTAGATGCTCATTAACTAAGGATGCAAAGGCTTTCATGACTGAGGACTCCTGTGATCAGATCAGTGTGCCCACCTCAGGCCATGGTAATAAGAACATTGAATCTAATATTTACTTATTATAGTGAAGTGGTATAGCTTCTCATCTTTTAAAGTTTTATATCAGTGTGCAATGATACACACAGGAATAAATGTTTATAAACTCATATATTTCCTTCCCAGTTAATAGGGTGGTCAAAGGAAAAGTCATTATTGCTCAGCCCTCCAGGGGCAGCTTGTAAGTGATGCACGGTATTCAATTTGTGGGGAAGCTTCCAAGCTTGCTTCTGTGTACAGTAAAATGTTTTCCTGAGCAAAGTAAATCGATAGGGATTATGAATCTTAACACAAGTTAGAACCCACAGACTTAAAATCCTTCCTTTTGGCTCACATACAGTTTACTCAATGATTTAGATGCTTTTCCGTATGCACCATAGTCACACAAAACAGGGTTGACCCAAACTTGAATTACTCTCTATAATTTGTTTGGAAAAAATTAGCCCTCATTTTTTCTGAAACAAATTAAGTTGTCTACAGAAGGCTGTGTCTCAAGATCCTCCTGAGAGTGTAAATAAAGTCACAGAACAAACCTACTGACTTATCAAGCAGCCTGCCTGTGGCCAAGTCATTTGGCTGAGATCTTCCTTCTTTATGCAGTAGAAATCCTGTTACTTTCAATGCAGAAAAGGGAAATCTTCCTACTGTGTGAACCTTCCTGATTTTCCCTCATTACCTTTGCCCAGGAATGATGTAGAGTTTGCTCTGTAACCTGGGGGCATGGGAAGAGGCAGCCATTAAGTCACAACCTAATGCTTGTTCTTTAATGAAGGCTGGTCCTACAATTAATCCCTGTCTAGAAGATCACCACATTAGCATAACAACTGATGATCTTCTTGTTCCCTTTTCAATATAATGGCTTTAGATTTAATATATTCAACTCATAGTCTCATTAGGGAATGCTAATACAACAAAGATGTTGGGGAGCATAATTAAACACTGATTTAATCATAACGCTGTCATACATGCAGTTAAGGGCTGAGCATGTTAAGTCTTTTCAGAAGCAAGAAGAGAAATGCATAGAATCTTTAATTCTTATATATTCAGGGATCGATTCTTCTTTTGACAGTATTTTGAATTCATTGCTTTTCTAAATTCTAAATGACAGCTCACTAATTCAAAGCTCCAAGAGACAGTGTTTTCTGGGTTCTGCTTTGTATGTGATTTGCTTCCCTTTTCTGAGAGTTCCTGGAGATGACTGTGGTCATAGTTCTTAGGTTTACTTCATGGTTTACTTCAACAGTTTTATGTTCAAAGGGGTTTCTTTCTATCATCTATATATTAATGTATCTATGTATGCATATTTCTCTATCTAGTCATCTATCTATCTATCTATCTATCTATCTATTATCCTTACATCCATCTATCCATTCACCCATCCATCTACCAACCTACCTATCTACATACCTGTCTGTGCTGAGGTTCCGGGGACTGAACCCAGGGCTCCTTGTACATTATTTTGGGCCAATACTTTATTGTGGAGTAATATTCCCAGTCCTGTTTTATTTTTCACAATGACACATATCCAGAGTCATACTTTCATCATATCCTGCTGCTGGTTTAGTTTACTTTCTGTTGCTGTGATAAAAACACTGGCTGAAAACATGCTGCAAGGACAGAGTTTCTTTTATTACACACTTCCAGATATTGGGCTATCACTGAAGGAAGTCGGTACAGGAACTCAAGCTGGAAACAGAGCAGAGCCCATGGGTGAATACAGCTTACTCACTTCTCTCTGGCTTCTTTAGCTAGCTTTTTTTATACAACCTAGGCCCACCTGCCTGAAGATAGTGCCACATCTCTCATCAGTCAAGAAAAGTCTCTTGAAGAATTTGCCATAGGACAATCTGAGGCAATTTTAAATTGAGATTCCCTCTTACTGATGACTCTAGGGTGTGTCAAGTTGTCAATAAAAAACTACCCAGCACAGCTGCTCAATCCAACCATTAAAGCAGACACAGAGGTAGATATGGTGGTCCAAGCTTGCAATTTATTTTCAGAACCCACTTTTTTTGAGTAGCAGGAAAGAAGATCCAAGGGGAGGCGGTGCTGCCAGTGTGTGCATTGACTTTAGTAAGGAAGCAGAAGTGGAAAGGCAGACTTGCAGGTTGGCATGCTTCAGTGAAAGCCATGCTCTTTCCTTGTGACAGAAGTTGGAGAAGACTCACACTGGATTTGACAAAAGAGAAACAAGGAAATGCGAGAAGTGCTCAAGGGGGGCTTTTAGGGCACAGGACACTGATCCCGAGACCTACCTGTGCAGCCGACCTGAGATGCCCAGATTTCCTCCTTCCTTGCGACTGCTCCACCACTGCAGGCAGATGAGGTAACTCCTTCCAGTTTTGCTGACTGAGAACATCTGAAATTCACACCTCCACCAAGAGATCTTCCTGATCTTCCTCATATGAGCTCGTGGTATCCTTTTACACTGGATACTCCAAAATACTTCACTGGCACATTAAAGGCTTCTCACACAAGGCAACAATGTGAGTATATTTAATGCATTATAGATTTCTCATGTTGGGCACCAAGTCGGTCTGAATGCATTAACCACCAACTCAGAGTCAGCGTTAATGCCTTGTCAATACACTGTCAATAAAGCACTTCTCCTTGGTGTCATCAGACAAAGGGTGAGCCCCACTTAATTCTTTACTTTGTTCTTCCCATCTTCTGCCATTCCTGTCTGTTTTATGAGTCTGGATCTGTGCCTGTTGTCTTGTGACTTTGTCCTCATGTTGGTGTCTGTTCTTGTGTCTTGTGAATCTGTCCTCACGTCTTTCTGTTCTTGTGACTATGTCCTCATGTCTGTGTTTGCTCTTGTGTGTCTTTCCATAACTAAAAGCTTTCCTCTTTTATTGAACATCACAGAAAGCATCACATGGCCAAAGAAATGGAACACTTTATGTAAGTCTTTAACAAAGTTTAACAAGGGATTAAGTCACTGGCTCTGACTGACCCCAAATGGACCCATATAAAAAACAAATAAATACTCAAGCAATATCCAAATATTGCTTTCTACATTTATGGTGGACATTCATTTTATAAGATTATTTTCAACTTCTATTTGCTGTTTTAAGCAAATGATCATCACAACACACATATAAACATACAGCATTACTCTTCTGTCAGGGGTGTGGATAAGTATATAGTTTAAGATTACAAGCCATGAAGAAGCAAACCTCAGGGTCATCTCTAGAGCTGCAGCAGAATACCAGCTTCAGTCCCCCAATCCACACCTCCTGTGCACCCCACAAACTATCCTCCCCAGCCTGCTGTCCCTGCCTCATCTCTGTATTCCAGCCCCCAATTTGGGTGAGTAAACCTGCTCAACATGCTAGAAGATGAGGTAGGCTGCCCTTGTATATTCTCCATGCTTTCTGTTCCCCCAGACCCAATCCTCAAGTGTCACCCCAGAACAACAACATATCATCACTTTCTGGTGTCCCCATCTCCCAGCCTCCAACACTAGCAAGCATTCCCCATGAACACACCAGCCAAACAGGCCGAAAACAGGTGCTACACAGCTAACACACTCTCTGAAAATCCAGAAAGGAAATAGAAACCCAGGGACAAAACACCTACCTAACAAATACAAAACCAAAAACCAGCACTAGACCATAGTCATCCCAAACCCAGATGCGTAGTTGCCAACATAAAAACATAATCAATAACAGTCAGGGCAATGTGTCTCCACAACAGGCCATGAATAGTCCAACATAGCTGAAGCACAAGAAAAAGAATTAAAAATAAACTATAAGAAGATGATAGAGGTCCTTAAGGAAGAAATAAATAAATACCTTAAAGAAATACAGGATAACACAACAAACAATGGGAGGAAATGAATAAACCATTTTTTCTTTGAGACAGGGTTTTCTGTGGCTTTGGAGGCTGTCCCTGGAACTAGCTCTTGTAGACCAGGCTGGTCTCAAAATCACAGAGATCCACCTGCCTCTGCATCCTGAGTACTGGGATTAAAGGCATGCGCCACACTGCCCAGCTATGAATAAATCTCTTAAGGAAAGCCAAGAAAAAAACAAATGAACAGTTCAAGGAAATGAATAAAACTGTTCAGGATCTGAAAATGAAAATAGAAGCAATAAAGAAAACACAAACTTAAAAATTTAGGAATTTGAACATGAACTCTGTAGAGGCAAGCTTCACCAACAGAATACAAGAGATGAAAGAGACAATCTCAGGCATTGATTTTTGCTAGAAGAAAGGAATATACTAGTTGAAGAAAATGTGACATCTAAAATAAAATTCTTGACATGAAACATGCAAGAAATCAGGTACACAATTAAAAGACAAACCTAAAAATAGTAGGAATAGAGGAAGGAGAAAAGCTCCAGTTCAAAGGCCCAGAAATTATTTTTAACAAAATTATAGAAGAAAAATTTCCTAATTTAAAGAAAGACATGCCTATAAATGTACAAGAAGCATACAGAACACCAAATAGATTGGATCACAAAAGAAAGATCCTTTAGCACACAATAAACAAAACAGTAACATACAGAACAAAGAAAGAATATTAAAAGCTACAAGAGAAAAAGACCAAGTAAGTAGCATATAAAGGCAGACCTATTAGAATTACTTCTCAATAGAGACTCTAAAAGGAGACCTGGACAGATGTGCTGTAGACTCTAAGAGACCATAGATGCTAGCTAGCTGAGATAACTATATCCTGAAAAAATGTTGTATCATCATAGATGGAGAAAAATAAGTTATTCCATGATAAAGTCAAATTTAAACACTATCTTTCTACAAATCCAGGTCTATAGATGGTGCTAAAAGTAAAACTCCAAACCAAGGAGGTTAATTATACCCAAGAAAACACAGAAACATAGGAAATAAATAACCTCACACAAGCAAAACCAAAAGAAGGGAAACACACACAAACACACACACACACACACACACACACACACACACACACACACACACTCTAACACCACCACCACCACCACTAAAATGACAGGAATTAACAACCACTTGGTCACTAATATCTCTCAGTGTCAATGGTTTCAATTTCCCAATAAAAATACATAGACTAACAGAATGGTTACAAAAACATCCTGCTGCTGCATACAAGAAACACACTTCAACATCAAGGATGAATCATACCTCATATTAAAGTGTTGGAAAAAGACAATTCCAAGCAGATGGACCTAAGATAGTGTAGCCATTTTAATATGCAACAAAATAGACTTCAAACCAATATTAATCAAAAGAGATGAGGAAGACACTACATACTCATCAAAGGAAAAATCCACCAAGATAACACTTTAATTCTTAACACCTAAGCCACAAACACAAGGGCTCCCAAGTTCATAAATACAACAACAACAAACTACTACTACAGAGTAAATCACATATAGACCCTTACACATGGACTGTGAGAGATTTCAATACCATACTCTCACCATTGGACAGTTCATCCAGACAAAAACTAAGTGGAGAAATACTGGAGCTAACTGATGCTATGAACCAAATGAACCTAACAGATATTTACAGAATATTACACCAAAAACCCCCAAAAGAATATACCTTCTTCTCAGCTCCTCATGGAACTTTTTCCAAAATTGACCACATAATGAGACACAAAGCAAGTCTCAACAGATACAAAGAATAATTCTCTGCATCCTATCAGACCACCATGGATTAACTCTGGCTATCAACTACAACAGAAACAACAGAAAGCTTACAAAATAATGGAAACTGAACAACGCTTTACTGAATGAAAAATGGGTCATTACAGAAATAAAGAAATAAAAACTTTCTAGAATTCAATGAAAATGAGCACATAGTATATGCAAACTTATGACACACAATGAAAGCAGTGTTAAGAAGAAAGCTCATAGCACTAAGCGCCTATATTAAAAAAAATGTGGGCACTAAGTGCCCACATGAAGAAACTGGAGAACAGTAACACTAGAGAATTAACAGCACAACTGAAAGCTCTAGAACAAAAAGAAGCAAACTCACCATGGAGGTGTAGATGCCAGGAAAAAAAAATCAAATTGAGGGCTGAAATCAATAAAGTAGAAACAAAGAAAACAACACAAAGAATCAATGTAACAAAGAGGTGGTTCTTCAAAAAATTTCAACAAAGTAGACAAACCTTTATCCAAACTAACCAAAAGTCAGAGAGAGAACATGCAAATTAACAAAATCAGAAATGAAAAGTGGGACATAACAACAGACACTGAGGAAATCCAGAGAATCATCAGGTCATACTTTGAAAACCTGTATTCCACAAAATTAAAAAATCTAAAGGAAATGGATGACTTTCTGGATAGATATCACTTACCAAAACTGAATCAAGAACAGATAAGCAATTTAAACAGACATATAACCCCTCGTGAAATAGAAGCAGTCATCAAAAGTGTCCCAACCAGTAAAAGCCCAGAGCCAAATGTTTTCAGCGCAGAATTCTACCAGAAATTCAAAGAAGAACTAATACTAATACTCCTCAAATAGTTCTACACAATAGAAGCAGAAGGGACATTGCCAAACTCTTTTTACGAGCTACAATTACCTTGGTACCCAAGCCACACAAAGACACAGCTAAGAAAGAGAACGACAGACCAATATCCCTCATGAACATTGATGCAAAAATACTCAACAAAATACTGGCAAATTGAATCCAAGAACACACCAGAGAAATCATCCACTATGATCAAGTAGGATTCATCCCAGGGATGCAGGGATGGTTCAACAAACAAAAATCTATCAATATAATCCATCATATAAACAAACTGCAGAAGAAAAAACACATGCTCGTCTTACTAGATGCTGAAAAAGCCTTTGACAAAATCTAACACCCATTCATGATAAAGGTCCCGGAGAGATCAGGGATAACAGGAATATACCTGAACATAATAAAAGCAATATACAGTAAACCAATAGCCAACATCAAACTAAATGGACAGAAACACCACACGATTCCTCTAAAATCAGGAAAAAGACAAGGCTGTCCACTTTTCTCCCTATCTCTTCAATATTGTACTTGAAGTTCTAGATAGAGCAATAAGACAACAACAAAAGGAGATCAAGGGGATACAAATTGGAAAGGAAGAAGTCAAACTTTCACTATTTTAGATATGATAGTTTATATAAGTGACCCAAAAAACTACCAGGGAACTCCTACAGCTGATAAACACCTTCAGGAAAATGGCAGGATACAAGATTAACTAAAAAAAAAAAAAAAAAGAATCAGTAGCCCTACTATATATAGATGATAAAAGCTGAGAAAGAAATCAGGGAAACATTACCCTTTACAATAGCTACAAACAACATAAATATCTTGGGGTAACGTTAACCAAACAAGCGAAAGACCTGTATCGCAAAAACATTGAGTCTTCAAAGAAAGAAATTGAAGAAGATACCAGAAAATGGAAAGATCTCTCATGCTCTTGGATAGGATCAACGTAGTAAAAATGGCAATCTTACCAAAAGCAATCTACAGATTCAATGTAGTCCCCTTCAAAATTCTGGCACAATTCTTCACAGACCTTGAAAGAACAATACTCAACTTTGTATGGAGAAACAAAAGACACAGGATAGTGAAAACAACCCTTTGCAATAAAAGAACTTCCAGAGGCATCACCATCCCTGACTTCAAGGTATTTTATAGAACTATAGTCTTGAAAACAGATTGGTATTGGCAGAAAAATAGACAGGTAGACCAATGGAATTGAATTGAAGGGCTGGAGAGATGGCTCAGCGGTTAAAGGCTAGGCTCCTTCTTTTAAAAACACTTTATCCTGTTTCTTTTTCTCTCACAAGCCTATGTATATTTTTAAACACATTGTAAACCTTTAGAGGTTTTTATTCATCTGAATCTGTCTTTACTGTAAATCTTTACTTTTTCTGGCCTTGTGGTCTTTTATCTGCTAAACAACAAAGCCACAGACTTTGCAAGATGGCGGGGGGTGTGTTTATGCTACTATCAAGCAACAGGCTGCTGGATTGGAGAGCCAGCTGCTCATACACACCATTGAATTGTTAGTAAAAGCCCTGTGGTTTTTTCCACTTATATTGAGTCAAGAAACCTCCCTTAAAGGAACCTAGTGAGCCTCTGCTTATTTCTAGCAAAACAGAGACCACCCGAGAAAATGCTGCTACCAAGATTTCGTGCTTGACTCTGGTTTTTTGCTTCTAAAATCCCTTTTTAAGATTTTGTGAAGTTTTTATGTGGAAGTTTGTAAAACCACATCCTGACACCATTTTGTAACGATAAATCTGTCAGTCGCCTAAGCCCCGTCACTGCAAAAGAAAGCATCTTCAACAAATGGTGCTGGCACAACTGGATGCTGGTGTGTAGAAGACTGCAGATATATCCATATCTATCTCCATGCACAAAACTAAAGTCCAAATGGACCAAAAATCTCAACATAAATCTGGCCACACTGAACCTATTAGAAAAGAAATTGGGAAGTGCCCTTGAATGAATTGGTAGAGGAGACCACTTTCTGAACATAACACCAGTAGCATAGACACTGAGAATAAGAATAAATGGGACCTTCTGAAACTGAGAAGCTTCTGTAAGGCAAAGGACACAGTCAAGAAGACAAAATGGCAGTCCACGGATTGGGAAAAGTTATTCGCCAACCCCATATCCGACAGAGGGCTGATCTCCAAAATTTACAGAGAACTCAAGAAGCTAGTTTCCAAAACACCTAATAATCCAATTCAAAAGTGAGGTACAGAACTAAATAGAGAATTCTCAAGAGAGGAATTTAAAATGACTGAAAGACACTTAAGAAAACACTCAACATCCTTATCCATCAGGGAAATGCAAATCAAAACAACTCCGAGAGATCATCTTACTCCTGTCAGAATGGCTAAAATCAAAAACACCAATGACAGTATATGCTGGAGAGGATGTGGAGAAAAGGGAACACTCCTCCACTGCTGATGGGAGTGCCAACTCATACAGCCACTTTGCAAATTAGTATGGTGGTTCCTCAGGAAAATGGCAATCAGTCTACCACAAGATCCAGCAATTCCACTCTTAGGCATATTCCCAAATGATGCACATTCATACACCAAGGGCATCTGTTCAATTATGTTCATAGTAGCATTATTTGTAATAGCCAGAACCTGGAAGCAACCTAGATGCCCCTCAACTGAAGAATGAATAGAGAAAATGTGGTATATTTACACAATGGAATACTACTAAGCGGAAAAAAAAATGAAATCTTAAAATTCACAGGCAAATGGATGGAACTAGAAGAAACCATTCTGAGTGAGGTAACCCAGTCACAAAAAGACAAACATGGTATGTACTCACTTATATATGGATTTTAGACATAGAACAAAGGATTACCAGCCTACAATCCACACTGCCAGAGAAGCTAGGAAACAAGGAAGACCCTAAAAGAGACATACATGGTCCCCCAGAGAAGGGGAAAGGGACAAGATCTCCTGAGCTAATTGGGAGCATGAGGGAGGGGAGTGGGAGTTAGGAGAAAGAAAAGGAGAAAAGAGGAGGGGAGAGGAGGACATGAGAGAGCAGAAGGATTTAGTCAGGGGAAGAATTGAGGAGAGGAAGAAAAGAGATATCATAATAGAGGAAGCCATTATAGTTTTAAAGAGAAATCTGGCACTAGGGAAATGTCCAGAGATCTACAAGGATGACCCCAACTAACAATCTAAGCTATAGTGGAGAGGCTACCTTATATGCCCTTCTCTGATAATGAGATTGATGACTGTCTTATATGCCATCCTTGAGCCTTCATCCAGTAGCTGATGGAAGCAGAAGCAGACACTCACAGCTAAACACTGAACTGAATTCTTGAGATCCATTTTCAGAGAGGGAGGAGTGATGAGCAAAGGGGTCAAGACCAGGGTGGAGAAACCCACAGAAACATCTGACCTGAACAAATGGGAGTTCATGGATCAAGAGTGATAGTTGGGAAACCAGCATAGGACTGTTCCAGAACCCTGATCATTAGTGTCAGTTAGGAGGCCTGGGCAATCTATGGGGCCTGTGGCAGTGGTTCAGTATTTATCCCTAGTGTTCGAATGGACTTTGGGAACACTTTCCACATAGAGGGATACTCTCTCAGCCTAGACACACAGGGGAGGGCCTAGGCCCTGCTCCAAATGATATGACAGACTTTGAACATCCTCCATGGAAGGACTCCCCCCTCCCTGGGGAGCAGAAAGAGGTTGTATTTAGGGGGCTGGTGGGGGACAGGGAAGGAGTGGAGGGAGAGAGCAGTGGATTGATATGTAAAACAAAATTGTTTCTACTTTAAATTAAAAAAAGGGAAGGAAATAACTCACTGCCAACCAAAAAACAAACAAACAAAAAGTGGAGATATTTCATAGTAGCAACTTAACAACTTACCTGAAAGCTCTAGAACAAAAAGAAGTAGCAATACCCAAGAGGAGTAGTAGCCTGCAAGAAACAATCAATTTGAAGGCTGAAATCAACAAAATAGAAACTGAACAACATAAAGAATCAATGAGACAGAGAGTCCCTTCTTTGAGAAAAACGAGATTGACAAACTCTTATGCAAACTAACTAAAAGGGAAAGAAATAATATCCAAATTAAATATAAATAAACTGAAAGACAACACCCACATATCATTAGAAAAAGTCTTTGACAAAATCCAGCACTCCTTCATGATAAAAATCCTGGAGAGATTAGGGATACAAGGAAGATACTTCAATATAATAAAGGCAAATTGCAGCAAGTCTATAGCTAACATCAAAGGAAATGGAAAGCAACACAAAGAAATTTGATGGCATGGGTGTAAAGGTTTCACTAGACCCAAGATAAACGATAAATGTGTGTTTATTGGGGAACAGCTACACAGAAAAATACAAAAAACTATCAGAGCATTTCTCTGCCCTTCTCTCAGATTGACTGACCCACCAGAAAGACTGTGCAAACAGAAGCCATGCCTCAAGCTTTTCTCTTTCTGCTTCTGTCCACCTGAAGCCATGCCCAAAGGGGTGTGGCCACCATTAAACGTTCACCAGCTAGACACTGCTACAGCAATTCTACTGAAATCTGGACGAAGACAAAGCAGTCCATTCTCTCCATATCTACTTAATATAGCTCTTGAAGTTCTAGTCAGAGCAATAAGACAACAAAGGAGATCAGTGGGTTATAAATTGGAAAGAAAGAAGTCAAAGTATTGCTATTTGCAGACAATATGAGAGTACATATAAGTGACCCTAAAAAAATCCCCTGGAGACTTCTTATAGCTGATAATCACTCTCAGAAAAGTGGCAGAACACATGATTAACTGAAAAAAATCATAACCCTCCTATATACAAATGACAAGTGGACTGAGAAAGGAATCAGAGAAACAACCTTCAATAATATAAAATATCTTGGGGTAACTCTAACCAAGCAAGTGAAAGAGTTGTATGACAAAACTTCAAGTTTTTGAAGAAAGAAATTAAAGAAACTATCAGAAGATGGAAAGATATCCCATGCTTATCGATCCATAGGGCTATCATACTAAAGATAGTCATCTTACCAAAGGCGGTCTACAGAAAATTTCAGCACAATTCTTTACAGACCTTAAAATGACAATTCTCAACTTCATAAGGAAAAACAAAAATTCCAAGATAGCTGAAACAATCCTATACAGTAAAAGAACTTATGTAGGTATCATCATCCCTGATTTCAAGTTGTACTAAAACCAGATGGTGTTGGCATAAAAACACCCAGTTTGATCAATGGAACTGAATTGAAGACTCAGGCATAAATCCACTCACTTATGGACACCTGATTTTTGACAAGGATACAAAAATACATACCACAAAAATAAAGCATCTTCAACAAATGGAGCTAGTCTAACTGGATGTCTGTATGTAGAAGATTGCAAATAGATCCATAGTTAGCACCTTGCACAAAACTCAAGTCCAAGTGGATCAAAGACCTCAATATAAAACCAGGTACACTGAACCTGTTAGAAGAGAAAGTGGAGAATAGCCTTGAACACACTGGCACAGTAAAAAACTACTTGAACAGAACACAGATAGCACAGGCACTAAAATAAACAATTAGTAAGTAGGACTTCATGGAACTAAAAAGCGTCTGTAAGGCAAAGATTTCTGTCAATAGGACAAAATGGCAGTCTACAGAATGGGAAAAGATTTTCACCAAATCTACATCTGACACTGGGCTAATATCCAAAACATACAAAGAACTCAAGAAACATGATCAATAAACCAAATAATCCAATTAAAAATGGGGTACAGATCTGAATAGAGAATCCTCAACAGAAGAATCTCGAATAGCTGAGAAACACTTAAAGAAATGTTCAAAATCCTTAGCCATCAGAGAAATGCAAATAAAAATGACTCTGAGATACCTGTCAGAATGGCTAAGATAAAAAACACAAGTAACAGCCTATGTGGAGGAAAGGGAACACTCTTCCATTGCTGGCCAGAGTGCAAACTTGTACATTTACTTTGGAAATCAATACAGTGGTTTCTCAGAAAATGGGGAATCGATATACCTCAAGACCCAGTTATATCACTTTAGGGTATTATGTCAACTATGTTCATAGGAGCATTATTCATAATAGCCAGAATCTGGAAGCAACCTAGATGTCCCTTAGCCAAAGAATGGATAGAGAAAATTTGGTACATTTACACAATGGAGTATTAGTCAGCTATCAAAAATGACATCATGAAATTTCTGGACAAATGTATGGAACTAGAAAGAAATATCTTGAGTGAGGTAACTCAGACCCAGAAAGACAAATATGTTATGTACTCACTTATAAGTGGATGTTAGCTGCTTAGTAAATGGTAACCAAGCTACAATTCACAATTTACTTACCCAGAGAGGTAAGTAAAGAGGAGGTGATCTTGGGTGGATTCATGTATCTCCTCTTGGGTGGAAGGGAAAGTGGAAGAGATTTTGCAAGTGGACTGTAGGTAGGTGGTGATGAGGGTGAAGGGATCAAGTGGGGGGTTGGAGGGAGACAGTGTGGTGAGAGAGAGCTGGAATTGGGGGCAGAGTGGAAACCTAGTGCAGTGGAAACTTCCTGGAATGTATGAGGGTGACCACAGTGAGAACTCCTAGAAATGGAGGATATGGAGTCTGAAATGGCCATCTTTTAAAGCCAGAGAAGGCAGCCAACTGTGGGACTGGGTTGCATTAGGTTGAGTTGCTGATGGAGTGTCTCCCATGGAGATCCCTAAACAACCTAGGCTGAGGCTGGAACAGAGGGTCAGTCTCTGAAAACTTGCAGTGAAGCCCCATAGCTGAGGAAATATGCACATAGTTCTTGGAATGTAGAGAGGTCAGCTGGTACCCCCTGCATAAAGCTTTTGTCTCTCTGTTCTAGTCTCTTTGTCCTGGGGAGACACTCCATAGGCTACAGAAAGAGAAAGCTGGACATCAACCCCAGTCTCAAAACCCTCTGCCTGTAATCTGTCCTGCATGCAAGATGTGCTGGGTCAATGGTGGCACAGAAATTGTGGGAGTGGCCAACCAATGTCTTGTTTAACTTAAGGCCCATGCCAGGAGAGGTAGCCCATGCCTGATGGACCTGGAAACTGGGTAGCTCAGATACATAGGGTAGAACCACAACAGGACTAGCAAAAATAAATAAATGAACAAATAAATAAATTAATGAAAAGATTCCTAATGATAATCTGCTATACTCATAGATTGGTGCCTTGTCCAGTCATCATCAGACACAGGCTTTTTCCAGCCACAGATGGAAGCATGTGCAGAGACCTACAGCCAAACATGTGGAGACAGTGTCTAAATTGGAGGTCTCCATAGGGTTCCTCCTCTCTGGAACTCCGCAGAAGAAGGGAGCAAAGATTGTAGGAGTCCGGAGGGATGGAGGACACCAGCAGAACATGGCCCATTCAGTCAACTAAGCAGGGATCACATGGACTCACAGAGAAGGAAGCAGCAAGCACAGGACCTATAAATGCTTCTCCACTAGGTCCTTTGTGTATATGTTATGGCTGTTAGCTTGATGTGTTCATGGGGCTCCTAATAGTGGGAATGGTGGGTTACTGACTCTTTTGCCTGCTCTCGGGACTCTTTTCCTTCTATTGGGTTGCCTTATCCAATCTCAATATGAAGTCTTTTGCCTTGTCTTATTGCATCTTGTTTTGTACTGTTTGATGCTGTCTCTTGGAGGCCTGCTCTTTTCTGAAGGGAAATGAAGGGGGAATAGATTTGGGTGAGGTTTCCCAACCATGGTTGGAATGTATTGTATGAGAGAAGAATCTATTTTTGAAAAAAGATTACAGTTATGTAATAGCTTAGGTTGTGAAAGTTGATGATATGGTGAATTCAAAGCTGTAAGGCTGGCTGGGCTGTTCCATTGTTCTCTTACAGGTTAAACAAACAGGCTAACTATACAGTAGGACAGCAGTCATAAGTAATAAGTGACCTCAAGGTGTATCATTAACTCTGGCTGTTAGGTAAAGCAATAGCCTCTTTGAATGTAAGAGATATTTTTCTTTCAAAATGAATCACTACAATAATGTCAGAAGTAATAAGCTATGAAAAATCACGAGGAAATGAATTTAGAAAGCAGAAGGACATGAGCCTCTCATGATCCAGGGTTATGAAAGAAAAGAACAAGTAGCCATTTAGTTGTCCAGGTGAATGAGGATAACAGGGTGTTTAATCTGCACTGAGATTTAGTCAGAAGGAAGGAGAGAAGGTAGAGAGATGAGGGTACCTTCAAAGGAATTGCAATTATTGTGATAATGAAGTGTGGGATTTAATCTGTATAGGCTGGGAGGCAATGGCAGGATGGAGATAGCAATGGTAATGTTGTGATTGCTGGGTTGTGGGAAAAGGATCAATAGTATATCTACCTGAGAGTGAGGAAATGGAAAATGGGAGGTCTTGACTAAAGGGTGGGAGGAAGGGACATAGAACTGACTGTGTGTCTGTGTTTGCAATCCATATTTGAATTCTGGGTCTTTGTCTTTTTATTTGCATAGCAAATATTTAATTGTCCCATGTTCAAAGAGGGTTTTTTGTTGTTGTTGTTGTTTTAGACAGGGATTCTCTATCTCACCGTGGCTGACATGGAACTCATTATGTAGACCAGGCTGACCTTGAGCTCACAGAGGTTCAAGCCCTTCAAGTGTTGGGGATAAAGGTGTGTTCAAGTTTTCAAAGTTGCCTTTTTCCTATAAACTACATTATTTAATGATCACTTAAGCAATATCTTTCTGATGACTTGGGCTAATCTTGCTACTCAAACTGTCCCCTTCCAGGCCATATTTTGACATTCTTTGTAAATAATGTCCCCTATAATTTCCTGTTATTATATCCACTGCCCGATTTAAATGTCTATTTTGTGCGTCTGTACACCACATATTTCCCAGGAGCTCTGTAGAAAGGGAAGTGCTTCATCTGTTCTCCACCACCTCATTGTTCAGCAAGTGAAGAGCACATTCCTAAGGCTTCACCTGAACCACGTGGTGGCTCTCCTTAGTGCCTTCTCATCTGCTCTCCAGAGTGACAACATAACAATAACACATCTTGCTCTCTACAGTTTATTTCTTTCTGTGATATAGGCTCAAAGCATAGAATTCACATTGTGTGCCCCTTCCGCCGACTCATCACAGACCAGACCAGCGCCATCCACCCAGATCCCTCCAGGCAGGGAGGAGCTCCCTGAATCTGGGTACAGGACACCCTTCCTTCCCCTTCCGCCGACTCATCACAGACCAGACCAGACCAGACCAGGAGGATCCCTATGGAGGCCTAACTCCTGCAGAGTGAGCAGACTACGAGGAGAGGCAAGACCATCCAGAGCTTCGGACATTGAATTCCTGGCCCCCACACACTACAGAGTAACAAGAGGAGATTGAGAGATCCTTCCTGCACTCACTGGAAAAAGATATGGGAAGAAGACAGAATAAGAACTCGCTCAACAACAGAAAGACCAATATGACACCACCAGAATCTAGGGACTCCACTCCAGCAAGACCTGAAAAGCCCAACATAGTGCATGAAGATGAGATGGACCTCAAAAATTATCTCAGCAAGATGATAGAGACCTTCAAAGAGGAAACAAGAAAATCCCTTAAAGAAATAGAAGAAAAAGCAAGCAAAAAATTACACGAAATAGAGGAAAAGACAAACCAAAAAATTCAAGAAATAAACAAATCTCTTAAAGAAGCTAAAGAAACCCAAGATAAAACAACCAAACAAGTGAAGGAAGCTCTTGAAACAGTTCAAAGCATGAAAGCTGAATTAGACACAATAAAGAAAACACAGAATGAGGCGATGCTGGAAATGGAAAGACTGGATAAACAATCAGGATCTAAAGACGTGAGTATAACTAATAGAATCCAAGAGACAGAAGAGAGAATCTCAGCTATTGAAGACTCGCTAGAGGATATACATTCATCAACCAAAGAAAACCTCAAGTCCAACAAATCCCTAACACAAAATATCCAGGAAATATGGGACACCGTGAAAAGACCAAACCTAAGAATAATAGGTGTAGAAGAAGGTGAAGAAACACTGCTCAAAGGTACAGAAAACATATTCAACAAAATCATAGAAGAAAACTTCCCCAACCTACAGAAAGATATGCCTATGAAAGTACAAGAAGCTTATAGGACACCAAACAGACTGGACCACAAAAAGAAGTCCCCCCGACACATAATAATCAAAACTCCAAATCTAGAGAATAAAGAGAAAATATTAAGAGCTGCAAAGGAAAAAGGCCAAGTAACATATAAAGGCAAACCAATTAGAATCACACCTGACTTCTCAATGGAAACTCTGAAAGCCAGAAGGTCTTGGATAGATACCCTACAAGCACTAAGGGAGCATGGATGTCAACCCAGACTACTGTACCCAGCAAAACTTTCAATCATTATAGATGGAGAAAACAAGATATTCCATGACAAAAACAGATTTAAACAATACATATCCACAAATCCAGCACTACAGAAGGTTCTGGAAGGAAAACTCCAACCCAAGGAACATAACTACATGCACAAGAACACAGGCAATAGATAATCTAATTTTGCCAAACACAAAAAGAAGCAGGAGGGCAAAATCCACACACAATGACACCACCAACAATAAATCCAAAACAAACAAGAACCAACGAACAATGGACATTAATATCCCTAAATGTCAATGGTCTTAATTTACCCATAAAAAGATATAGGCTAACAGAATGGATACGAAGACAGAATCCATCCTTCTGCTGTTTACAAGAAACACACCTCAACTTCAAAGACAGGCGATACCTCAGAGTAAAAGGATGGGAAAAGATTTTCCAATCAAATGGCCTCAAGAAACAAGCCGGTGTAGCAATCCTAATATCTAACAAATTGGACTTTAAACTAAAATCAATCAAAAGAGATGAAGAAGGGCATTTCTTACTCATCACAGGAAAAGTCCATCAAGATGAAATCTCAATCCTGAACATCTATGCTCACAAATACATTTGTGAAAGAAACATTACTAAAGCTCAAACCACACATAAAACCACACACACTTATAGTAGGAGACTTCAACACCCCCCTTACACCATTGGACAGAACCACTAGACAGAAACTTAACAAAGAAACAAAGGATCTGAAAGAAGTTATGACCCAACTGGGTTTAACAGATATCTATAGAACATTCCATCCAAACACAAAAGAATATACCTTCTTCTCAGCGCCACATGGAACCTTCTCAAAAATTGACCACATAGTTGGCAGCAAAGAAAACCTCCACAGTTACAAAAGTATTGAAATAACCCCCTGTATCTTATCAGACCACCATGCATTAAAGCTGGAATTCAACAGCAATATGAATTGCAGAAAACCTACATTTGCGTGGAAAATGAATAACTCCCAATTGCACCATTCCTGGGTTGAGGAAGAAATAAAAAAAGAAATTAAAGACTTCCTAGAATTTAATGAGAATGTGGACACAACATACCCGAACTTATGGGACACCCTGAAAGCAGTGCTAAGAGGGAAGTTCATAGCACTAAGTGCTCACATGAAGAAACTGGAGGAAAGTCACATTAGAGAATTGACAGAACAACTGAAAGCTTTAGAGCAAAAAGAAGCAAACACACCAAGGAGGAGTAGACGCCAGAAATAATCAACCTGAGAGCCGAAATCAACAAAGTAGAAACTAGGAAAACAGTACAAAGAATCAATGAAACAAAGAGTTGGTTCTTTGAGAAGATCAACAAGATAGACAAACCTCTAGCCAAACTAATCAAAAGGCAGAGAGAGAGCATGCTAATTAACAAAATCAGAAATGAAAAGGGGGATATAACAACAGACACTGAGGAAATCCAGAGAATCTTTAGGTCATACTTTGAAAACCTGTATTCCACAAAATTGGAAAATCTAAAGGAAATGGACAGCTTTCTGGATAAATATCACTTACCAAAATTAAATCAAGATCAGATAAACAGTTTAAATCAACCTATAACCCCTAATGAGATAGAAGCAGTAATCAAAAGCCTCCCAACCAAAAAAAGCCCAGGGCCAGATGGCTTCACTGCAGAATTCTACCAGAAATTCAAAGAAGAGCTAATTCCAGTACTCCTCAAACTGTTCCGCACAATAGAAGCAGATGGGATATTGCCAAACTCTTTCTACGAGGCTACAATCACTTTGATACCCAAGCCACACAAAGATAAGACTAAGAAAGAGAACTACAGACCTATATCCCTCATGAACATTGATGCTAAAATACTCAATAAAATATTGGCTAATCGAATCCAAGAACATTTCAGAAAAATCATCCACCACGATCAAGTAGGCTTCATCCCAGGAATGCAAGGATGGTTCAACATACAAAAAACCATTAATGTAATCCACCATATAAACAAACTGAAAAAGAAAAACCACATGATCATCTCACTAGATGCTGAAAAAGCCTTTGACAAAATCCAACATCCCTTCATGATAAAGATCTTGGAGAGAACAGGAATAACAGGAACATATCTAAACATGATAAACGCGATATACACCAAACCAATAGCCAACATCAAACTAAATGGAGAGAAACTCAAAGCGTTTCCTCTAAAATCAGGAACAAGACAAGGCTGTCCACTCTCTCCATACCTCTTCAATATTGTACTTGAAGTTCTAGCTAGAGCAATAAGACAAGAACAGGGGATCAAAGGTATACAAATTGGAAAGGACGAAGTCAAACTTTCACTATTTGCAGATGACATGATTGACTACATAAGTGACCTGAAAAACTCTACCAGGAAACTCCTACAGCTGATAAACACCTTCAGCAAGGTAGCAGGATACAAAATTAACTCAAAAAAATCTGTAGCCCTACTGTATACAGATGATAAACTCAATGAGAAAGAAATCATGGAAACATCACCTTTCACAATATCCACAAGCAACATAAAATATCTTGGGGTAACACTAACCAAAAAAGTGAAAGACCTGTACAATAAGAACTTTGAGACTTTAAAGAAAGAAATTAAAGAAGATACCAGAAAGTGGAAAGATCTCCCATGCTCTTGGATAGGCAGAATTAACATAGTAAAAATGGCAATCCTACCAAAAGCAATCTACAGATTCAATGCAATCCCCATCAAAATCCCAACACAGTTTTTCACAGACATTGAAAGAACAATACTCAACTTTATATGGAAAAATAAAAAACCCAGGATAGCCAAAACAACTCTTTACAATAAAAGATCTTCTGGAGGCATCACCATCCCTGACTTCAAGCTCTACTCTAGAGCCATAGTTCTGAAAACAGCTTGGTATTGGCACATGAATAGACAGATAGACCAATGGAATCGCATTGAAGACCCAGATATTAATCCACTCACCTACGAACACCTTATTTTTGACAAAGGTGCTAAATCCATACAATGGAAAAAAGATAGCATCTTCAACAAATGGTGCTGGCACAATTGGATTCGGACATGCAGAAAATTGCAGATTGATCCATACCTGTCACCATGCACGAAACTTAAGTGCAAATGGATCAAAGATCTCTCCATAAACCCAGCCACTCTGAATCTTCTAGAAGACAAAGTGGGAATAACCCTTGAACAAATTGGCACAGGAGAACGATTCCTGAACATCACGCCAGAAGCACAGACACTGAGGTCTGCAATCAATAAATGGGACCTCCTGAAACTGAGAAGCTTCTGTAAGGCAAAGGACACAGTCAGTAAGACAAAACGACCACCCACAGAATGGGAAAAGATCTTCACCAGCCCCACATCTGACAGAGGACTGATTTCCAAAATATACAAGGAGCTCAAGAAGCTAGCCACCAAAACACCATACAATGAAATTAAAAAGTGGGGTGCAGAACTAAACAGAGATTTTTCAACAGAGGAATCTGAAATGGCTGAAAGACACTTAAGAAAGTGCTCAAAATCCTTGGCCATCAGAGAAATGCAACTCAAAACAACTCTGAGATACCACCTCACACCTGTCAGAATGGCTAAAATCAAAAATACCAATGACAACCTATGCTGGAGAGGTTGCGGAGAAGAAGGAACACTCCTCCATTGCTGGTGGGAGTGTGAACTTGTAAGACCACTTTGGAAATCAGTATGGCGGTTGCTCAGAAAAATGGGAATCAATCTACCTCAAGATCCAGCCATTCCTCTCTTGGGTATATACCCAAATACTGCATGTCCATACAACAAGGACATATGTTCAACCATGTTCATAGCAGCATTGTTTGTAATAGCCAGAACCTGGAAGCAACCTAGATGCCCCTCAACTGAAGAATGGAAAGAGAAAATGTGGTACATTTATACAATGGAGTACTACTCAGCAGAAAAATGCAATGGAATCTTGAAATTCGCAGGCAAATGGATGGAACTAGAAGAAACCATCCTGAGTGAGGTAACCCAATCACAAAAAGACAAACATGGTATGTACTCACTCATATATGATTTTTAGACATAGAGCAAAGGTTTACCAGCCTATAATCCTCTTCCCCAAAGAAACTAGAAATCATGAATGACTCTAAGGGATAAATGGACCCCAGGAATGGGAAGTGGCATAAACTCCCGAGCTAATTGAGAGCATGAGGGTAGGGGAGTGGGTGCTGCCACAATAAGAGCACAAGAAGAAGAGGAGAGGAGAAGAAATGGAGGAGCAGATATATTGAGTTGGGGGAAGAATAGAGGAGAGAGAGCAGGATGAGAGATACCATATCAGAGGGAGCCACTATAGGTCCGAGAAGAGATCTGGAACTAGGGAGATCTCCAGAGACCTACAAGGATGACACGATCTGACAGTCCGGGCAGTGGAGGAGAGCATGGCCTAGAAGCCCCTCCCCTATAATGAGAGTGATGACTATTCTCTATGCTATCCTATGCTATCCTAGAGTCCTCATCAAGTGGCTGATGGAAGCAGAGACAGACATCCACAGAAATACACTGAGCTGAATTCTGGAACCTAGTTGAAGAGAGGGCGGAATGAAGAACGAAGGGGTCTGTACCAGGTTGGAGAAACCCACATAAACAGTTGGCCTGAAAAAGGGAAAGCATATCGACCCCATACACTCTTTGGGAGGCCAGTACGGGACTAATCCAGCCCCCTGATCATGGATGCCATCGGGGAGGCCCCTGCACTCCTGGGAGCCTCCAGAGTTGGACTGGCGTTTTGCCCTGGTGTGTGTGGGGGACTTCGAGAGCCCATCCCACTTGAAGGGATGCACTCTGTCTCTGAACACATGGGGAGGGACCCAGGTCCAGCACAGGAAGATTTAGTGGACTTGGTGGAGCCCCGGTTGGGGGCCCTACCCTGCCTGGGGAGTGGTGGGTGGATGGGGTGGGGGGTAGGTTGGAGGTGGGGGAGAAGGAATGGGGGTAAGGGGAGGGAGAGGGAGAGGGAGAGGGGAATTACATGTGAAACAAGCCTGTTCCCTAACTTGAATTAATAATAATAAAAAGAGAGAGAAAAAAGTATTTTCTCTTTATCCAGTATATGAAGGGGTCTTTTTTTATGTATACAGAAGATAGATGGATTATAGATAGATAGGTAGATAGATAGATAGATAGATAGATAGATAGATAGATAGATCCTACACACTTTATGTGCTTGGTAAGGCAACGAATTCAACCATTCTTAGAATATTCTTACATATGGAACTAAAAATATATAACCCTGAATTTACCCTATTTTCCAACCTCAGAAATTGTGATAAAATACAACTCGTACAAAAGGGGGAATAAACTCTTTGAAGAGTAATTTTATTCTTCAAGTCTTACGAAGAGAGCATTGTGGGGTCTGCAGGCCAGGATTGGGCATCATTTTAAAATGTCAATCATCTATTGAATATTAATTTACAAGATCAAATTGTCAATGAAAGGAAACAGAACTGTTGAACTGATTGACTACAATTTGTCTCTATGTGAGTACGTTTACATAATTGTGTGTGTGCAAACAAGTGGATGTATGTGTGTTTCTCTTCATATATCAGTGATATTCTAATAAACTTTTCACTTTGTTTTATTTTATTGGGTTTATTGATGCATCATCTTTATTATGTCATAAAAAAGAATTCACATTGTGTTTATATCTAAAGATGTGCAAAATTCCGCAGGTGTCTCCAGTTGCAGTGTGAGCATTGTCTTTGCCTCTTGTCCTGGCAGTGACCCTCTCTGGTGTGTCCTCAGGGAGTCACATTGTGAGCTTGCACCACTGCCCATTGCTCCAGCCTCTAGGCTCCAGGTCTTACTTGGTATACTTTTCCTTTGTTTATTTATTTATATTTATTTATTTATTTTATTTGAATTAGAAACAAGATTGTTTTACATGTCAATCCCATTTCCCACTCCCTTCCCTCCTCCCCTACCACCCCCCCAACTAAAACCCTACCTATCACGTATCCTTTCTGCTCCCCAGGGAGGGTGAGGCCTTCCATAGCGTGTCATCAGAGTCTATCATATCCTTTGGCATAGGGCCTGGGTTCACCCTCTTGTGTCTAGGCTCAGGGAGTATTCCTCTATGTGGGATGGGCTTGCAAAGTCCACACCTATGCTAGGGATAAGTACTGAACTACTACAGGAGGTCCCATAGATTTCTGAGGTCTCCTCACTGAAACCCATGTTCATGGGGTCTGGAACAGTCCTATGCTGGTTTCCCAGCTATCAGTCTGGGGACCAAGAGATCCCCATTGTTCAGGTCAGCTGTTTCTGTGGGTTTCACCAGCCTGGTCTTTGCCCATCACTTGTTCTTCTCTGCATCTGGATTCCAGTTCAGTTTGGTGATTAGTTGTGGGTGTCTGCTTCTGCTTCCACCAGCTGCTGAATGAACACTATAGGATGACATATAAGTCAGTCATCATTCTCATTATCAGGGGAGGGCATTTAAGGTAGCCTCTCCATCCTTTTCTTAAAAATCTTGTTTTAGGGCTCACCACTCTTCTTTCTCCTAAATAACCTTTTGGTTATGGGAAGTTATCAGTTCTCATTCTTATTTGACCGACCTCTTCTGTAGAATCTCAAGAGTAATGGAGCTTGGCTTTTTTATACAATGGTTCAAAAGGATGCCTTTTATGTTTCCCTCATGTCTACTGCATCATTTTTTCCCCTCAGGACTTCAAGAAAAGTTATTGCTCTACTTAAAACTGTGTTTCAGGACATATTTTTCACAATGTTTTTAGGATTGGATACAGGTCCAACAGAGATACTTTATGGCAACAATGATGTTTCTGGTGTCTGGATGCTTTCAGAGACAACCAGTATAGGAGCATCCATCAATCATGTGACTTAGCATACTTGTTTCCTTTTGAGGACTTGTCCCAGGTTTCTATTGCTGTGAGGAGACACCATGGAATGGCAACTCTTATAAAGGGAAACATTTAATGGCAGCTGGCTTACATTTAGAGGTTTAGTCCATTATCACCATGCTGGCAAACATGGCTGCATGCAGGCAGATGTGGTACTGGAGAAGGAGCTCAGAGTTCTATGTCTACAATGATAAGTATCAGGAAAAGCAAGACACTGTATCTGACTTGAGTTTTTGAAACTTCAAAGGCCACCCAAAGTGACATACTTCCCCCAGCAAGGCCATACATCCTAATAGTGCCACTCCGTGGTGACCAATTATTCAAATCTATGAGCTTATGGGGGACATTCCTATTCAAACCCCCACATTACACTCCCTAGCCCCCATAGGCTTGTAGCCATATTATAATGCAGAAGTGCATTTAGTCCAACTTTCAAAGTCTTCATATTTTGTAAGTCTCACCATTCTTTAAAAGTCCTAAGTTCCACAAGCTTTCTTCATTAGGATCTTGACCTCCCTTGCTCATATTTTCCCCTCCCTCTCTTCACCTGGATTCCCTGAGCTTGGCCTGGTTCTTGGTTGTGAACCTCTGTGTCTGGTTCTATCAATTACTGGATGAGGGCTCTATGATTATAGCTGGGGTATTCATCAATCTGATTATAGGGGTAGGCTAGTTCAGGCATCCTCTCTACTATTGCTAGGAGTCTTTGGGGTCCTCCTTGTGGATTCTTGGAAGTTACCCTAGCACCAGATTTCTTTCTAAGCCCATAGTGGCTCTGTCTATTAAGATATCTCTTTTATTGCTCTTCCACATATTCCTTCCCACGTTAGCCATCTCATTCCTTCCTGTTCTCATCTTCCCTCCCCTCCCCTTACCACTCCGCTGCCCCCACTTTGCCCTGTAGATACCATCTAATTTCTCTTCCCAAGGGTGATCCATGTGTCCCTCTTAGGGTCCTCCTTGTTATACCTAGCTTTTCTGGAGCTATGGACTTTAGTCTGCTATCCTTTGCTTTACATATACTATCCACTTATGAGTGAATACATACCATGTTTGTCTTTCTGAGTCTATGTTACCTCACTCAGGATGCTTTTTCCTAGTTCCATCCATTTGCCTAAACATTTCATGAGGTCATCATTTTTTACTTCTGAGTAGTACTCCATTGTGTAAATGTATCACGTTTTCCTTATCCATTCTTTGGTTCATGGAAACCCATAAACTCTAGACTTAATACTGTGGAGACTCCAGGGGACCAAATTAGGCCCTCCATATGTTGGAGACAGTTGTGAAGCTTGAACTATTAGAGGGTCCCCTGGCAGTAGGACCATGATACAAACCTGGTACATGAGCTAGCTTGTTGGAGCCTATTCCCTATGGTGGGATGTCATGCTCAACCTTAATGCATGGGAAAGGGGCCTGGCCCTGCCCTAACCTATTGTACCAGACTCCTCATGGATGACCTTACCTGTGAGGAGGAGTGGATTGGGGGTGGTCTAGGGGGGAGGTGAGGGGTTGTGGGAGGAGACGAGGGGGTGAAAGGTGGGGTGGGAGGGAGAACTGTGGTTGGAATATAAAATGAAATAAAAAATAAAAAATGGAAAAAATAAAATACGGTGTTAAAAAATTCCAATGTTCAAAATCTCTTCTGAGATTCATGCAAGCTCCTGTAAAACCCAAATGAAAAATCAGACAACATACTTCCAACATATAATGACACAGGATATAAATTACCATTCCAAAAGAGAGGAAAGGGAGCACAGTGAGGAAATACTAGGCTGAAGCAAGACCATAAACCAGCTGGGCAAACTTCAACCTCTGAATCTCCATGTCTGATGTCAAAACACTCTTCAGACCTCCAACTCCTTTCAGTTTTGTTGACTGCAGTGACTTCTTTCTCTTGGGCTGGTTCAGCTCCCTGTTAGCAGCTCTCCTTGGCAGCTGTCCCATATCTCTAACATCTTGGGGTCTCCAGGGCAATCCAGGCTTCACCTTTATAGCTTCACACAATTGCCTTTCGAGGCCTCCATGCAGGGACACTCCTGACATGTCTGACTTAGTCGCAGAAGAGTTCATATCCACTTTCTTCTATCCTTGACACTAAATCCAGAACCATGTGGCTAAAGTTGCCAAGTTCTGCTGTTTGCTGAAGCTGGAACATGGCCCCCTTACTCAAATACATTTTCACCAGCTTTCCATTTCTAATGATTTCCTTCATTGCCTGAGCTTGGGTGTCCTGGAATTCACTCTGTAGATGAGGCTGAACTTGGACTCAGAGATTTCCTGCCTTTGCCTCCAGAGTGCTGGGAATAAAGCAAGTGTCACACAGACAGGCAGAGGTCTGAGAAAGTAATGGTCTTCAGTATAGACACCAGAAACATCCCAGCAAGTCCTGTGTCTTTGCTTTCTGTTTTTAGTAAGGCTCTTCACTTGGCCCATTATTCTGCTCACTTTAAAGCTCAGGTTGAAGCCATAAAGAGCTCTATGTCTCCTTTCACTGAAATCTACAAAACCCCCTGATTGCTTGCCAGTTTCTTCATTTGTATTTGTCTTTCTTCCCTCCACCAGGACCAGCAGGCTAGCTGGTCCCTGTCTTCTGCTCTCCCCCTTTCCCCATCTTCCTCCTCTCTCACATCTTTCTTAATCCTTTTTTTGCTGAAATGGCCACACAAACTGTGTTGCTCAGGATGGCTGGGCACTTGCTATATAGCCCAGGTTGGCCTTGACTTCTCAATCTGTTTCAGCTTCCTGAGTGCAGGGATTACGTGTATGGCCACACACAGCCTCCTCAGTGCAGGGATTACGTGTATGGCCACATCTGGCTCACACATGACTAGCCTCTCTAACGCCAAGTACAGAGTGCCACATTTTTTTCTAGTTCTTCAAATTTTCTATTTTGGGGTCTGTTGATTTAGACTTGGGTTAAATGTGGTATTAGAAGATTAAAATATTTTAAGGATAAACTGAAAAGTGCACAGAAAGCACAATGTTTACATGCAGAGAGAATTGTATTTTATAATTACAATAATGTGTCCTAACCCACAGCTAAACCTTGAACTGAAATCCATGAGCAAAGGGGTCCATACCAGGCTGGTGAAACCCACAGAAACAGCTGACCTGAACAAGGGAAAACTCTTGGTCCCCAGACTGATAGCTGGGAAACCAGCATGGGACTGATCCAGACCCCCTGAATGTGGGTGTCAGTGAGGAGACCTTGAAATCTATAGGACATCTTGTAGTGGATCAGTACTTATTGCTACAATAGGAATGAACTTTAGGAGCCCATCCCTGAGCCTAGACACAAGGGGGTTGGCCTAGGCCCTATCCCAAAGAATATGACAGACTTTGAAGACCCCTATGGAAGACCTCACCTTACCTGGGGAGCAGAAAGGGTATGGGATGGGTAGGGTGTTAGTTGGGGGGGGGCAGGTAAGGAGGGGAGGGAGAGGGACCTGGGATTGACATGTAAAACAATTTTCTTTCTAATAAAAAAAAGTTAAAAAAAATAATGTGTTCTATCCGCAATGGAGATAAACCTTTTCTTCAGGCTTATGTGTTCTAAGGCCTGGGAGCCCACCCTGGAAAACTACCATATACATATCTTTCCACTGTTTGCTTTATTCACACATTTTTCTTTCTTAGAGTACCCCCTTTTCTGTCAGTATTTACTTATGCTTTTGAAGTCTATTAATTCCAGATCCTTCTCTGTGAGGATGCCATGAAGATTTTCCTGGTCAAAAACTCAGTCTAACTTCATACAACTGTCTAATCCTATAAGACCATACTGCCTTCTTAGAATGCTTGAGTGACAAGCAGTGTAGACTGTGTAGTTATGTCATACTTGGGTAGCTGGCTCATGTCTCTGGATTATAAAGTGTTTCAAGGCTTTTTGAAGGTGTAATTTGGGTCTAATTACTCTGTCTTCCTAGAGTAGCACACAGGAAGGTACTGTTTACTGTGCTATTTGAATTTAATTTCCATTCTCTTCTCTAAGTTTATTAAGGAAAGAGTAGACTACTTCACAACCCCCAATTACTCTGGAATAAATTAGATAGAAATTAATATCCTTGAGAGAAGCCTAGGGTCAAGGGAAGGAAGGGACGCTGTCCCTCCCTCAAGCTGATAAGGACACTCAGATTCTTCTGGCTTTTTGTTCATTGACTTTTTTGGCTTTATTTCATCTGCATGCAAGAAACTGGCTTACTTGTTTTGTGTTCTGAATATAGATTGTGATGAGAGGAGGAAGTGAAGGTTGTCATGTAAAGAGGCACATCAGAACTGATGCAACACAGTTTCATTTATATTCAGTGATGAAAATGTGGCCATACAGCCATATTGAGCTACAAGGGAGTTTGGGAAATGTAGTTTTCATAAGTGTTATGGGTGCAAATTCTGATAAATGCAGGGTATGTTTATTTCTCAAAAGAATATTTAGGGAGTGAAAAGTGGGGGATAATTAGCAGCTACCACACTTGCTCAAAACACGATTTGCTGAATTTTTATATTGCCTTGTTATAGGTTTGGTTTTGCTCAGAGATTCACCAGTTTGACAATTAATAACTTTTAACAAGTAAGAGGCTTTATTAAATACTGACCAGATCCATGGATACTGCCCAGGTCTATACCAGAGACCCATGCTCAGAGTATGGTGCCATATTACATTAGTCAGGGGTTTATAATGGCAAAACTCACAGGCTATGCACTTCCTGCCTTTGAGCAAGTATACTTCCTGTTGTATTTTCTGCCTACATAGTTCCTGCCTATGTGTGACCAAGCACATCCTGTGCATTTGGGGTAACCAACCTTGTTTACAGAAGAAAAGAATCTTGGCTTATTATTTTACATGAGCAACAGCCCCTAGCATTCCAGGAAGTTATCTATCCTTGGGCAAGTGGGGCTTACAGGTTAGAGGCATTTTTGTTTTATAGATCTTGTAAACTCAGTAATTTAAACTTAAAACAGAACATTAGCCATCACAGTCTTTTCTTAGTCTACTATGTGGATGTAGCCCTCACTGTCCTTCAACTTGCAGCAATTTCCTGTCTCTACCTCCTAATAACTAAGATTACAGGCACAAGCCATCTAACTCAGCTTTCAGTGTCTTCTTACAGCAATGACCCCTTAGAGACCGAGTCACTGAGGACTTTTTGATGGTTGAGTACATTCCTATGAAGTTACCTTCTAAAAATTTAGCTCTTTGAATAGAGTTTTTTGGGGTGCCTTTTCCATTAAATAATTGACTCTTTAAAATCATACCTTGACTATCAGGTTCTCCTTTATAACCACCTCATCTATATTCTGATATGGAATAGAGCAGTGTCCTTGGATGACACAAGTTGCTCTTTATATGTCTTCCCTACCCATTGTGCTGTAATGCAGTGGTGCCTGGGTCCTTCAGATCTAATCTGAACAGTCCTCCTGTGAGATGCTTATTGATAACTGTTGGCAGGTGTCCAGGGCATCACCAAGAGACACTCTTCTCCCTCTTCTTTCTTGCTGTTTCTATTATTTTTATGAGCTTAGAAATGAACAGAAACTATGCACCTGGCACAGTTATAGGTGTTTCCCATATTTTGACTCATTTCATCCTTGTAACAACCCTATAAAGATATTACTATTTCCCTCATCATATGCTCAATCTAGTGGAGCTGAGCTTGTCACTTGTCCAAGGTCACAGAGCTGGTGAACATCAGAGTCAAGATTTGACTCTATCTTCATCAGTGCCTGTGCCCTTAGTAATTACACTGCTCTTTGGCTTCCAGTTCTTCTCAAACTAAGAATAAACAGCTCTGAAAGTAAGAAGCACTCAAATATGAGCAGCATTTCTGATCTTCAATGCATTCTCTGCTTGCTCTGTTACTGCAGGATAGACAAGTTATCCAGTTATGTGGGAGAGCAGTGAGAGAACTTGTTCTGTGCTAGTGTTATCTAATGTGGTGGGGGTCATGTCCTATCCTCAATAAGCCAATCAAAAGAGCCAAGTTCAGTGTTTAGCTGTGGGTGCCTGTTTCTGCTTCAATCAGCTACTGGACAAAAGCTCTAGGAATGGCAACCAAGGTAGCTATCAATCTCATTACAGGGAAAAGGCATCAAAGGCAGCCTCTCCACCACTGCCTTTGTAGAGAGGGAGGAGGGATGAGCAAAGGAGCCAAGACTGTGCTGGAGAAACCTGCAGAAACAGTTGACCTGACTCAGTGAGAGTACAGAGACCCTAGTCATAAAGCTGGGGAACCAGCATTGGACCAAATCAAGCTCTCTGAATGTGGGTGCCAACTAGGAGGCCAAGACAGTCTATGGGACCTCTAACAGTGGGGCCAGTGTTTATCCCTAGAACACAAATGGACTTTGGGAGCCCATTCCCTATAGAGGGATACTATTGCAGCCCAGATACAAGAAAGAGGACCTAGGGCCTCCACCCAAATGATGTGAAGGACTTTGATGGTTCCCTGTGGAGGGCCTCACTATCCTTGGGGAGTGGGTTGGGGGGATTGGTGGGGGGCATGGGAGGATGGGAAGGTGAGAGAATGGGGAGATTGGTATGTAAATAACAGTGCTTCTAAAAAATAAGGCAAGTTTAAAGCCTAAGAAGGAGACTTAGTCAATGTGGCCACATTGGGAAGGAGGAAAAGGAGGTCCAGAGGAAATCCCTCAATCTGTCTTCAGGTTCTGATGTGGGTGGGATCAAAGTTTAAACAGAGGGCCAAGGATGTACCCATCTAAGCAGTCCCAGGTAAGGAAGGTCCCTCCCACCATTGTCTGGGCTTCATCATCCTCCTGTCAAGAGGTCTGATGAGTTGTTAGAACTGTCTGAAATCTCTAGGGGACAAGTTCTCCCTCTGGATGGTGCCTTTTTCCTTTCCCAGCATGAGAATCCTAGAGAAATTCCCATCCCTTTGGGGTCAATTGTTTCAGTGGTCTGATAATCACACTGAGAGACAAATGTCTTCATCTGCTGGGCTAGTTAAACTAAGGGAAGCAGGCCAGTTCCTAAGCAGGGATCAGAAGTAGAATGAAGCATTAGTAAGTCTTTATATAATTGATGTTGGAAGTTGCTCCATCTTTCTCTTCAAGCTATTATTTGGCTTAACAGCTTGTTCAGTGGCTCCTGATGTGGAACATACAGACTGTTGCTTCACAGATGCTGGTTCAGGAGTGTTGGAGGGAAAGCTTCCAAAGGAAGAAAGAAAAAGAGATTCAAACACTAGTTACTTTTCTTTACTGCCACAGTATTGAGGCTAACTCCTAAGCATAGTTTAGAGAGGGCAGAGGTGGTAAGAGATTGCCTCTTTCAATCTTACCGATAGTTGGGCCTCTACAGGCAGCATACAACCGAAAAATGGCAATGGAAAACATCCTGAGAAAGAGTATCACAGATGAGGAAGTACTTGCTAGGAACCATGCCAAGAGCCCAGAAAATTAGCCAAGCACTCGTGCACTCTCTTGTACGTGGGCACACACACACATGTTTTCTGAACACAATGTCTAGGATCATCATAACCTCTGAAAGATGGGTAGTTTCAAATACCCTTGAGGCTTTGTGGTTTATTTTGATGACTATCAGTTTTTGGAGTGTTTCTTTGGTGTTTACTGATTTTTCTCTCTCAAAAACCATCAAGAGCATCATCTTGACAGCAGAGACGAAGAATGCTGTAAAGAAAGCATCCTCTTCAGTTACCTCCTGCTGTGCCGCTCAGGATTTCAGTGGGAGACAGCAGTGTGTTTCAGGGGGTCACAGTTTAGCCTGAGACAATACAAGCAGCTTTAAAGAATCACAGACAACTGGCATTTTTAAACCTCTGGCTGTCTTTAGTCTGCCAAAGCTAGTGCTACTATTCAAGTTCTATGTAATAACACATACGGTTGCAAGCTATGACACAGAATAAAATAGGTAAAGGAAAAAGTGACCTAGGCTACATACCATCCAAATGAGTCTGAAGGGATTAGTGGCCTAGTGGTAAGATAAGTTCTAGTTCATGAACCAAATATTAGCAGTTGTAATCTTCCTTCATACACACTTATCAGACACAAGCACCTTCTATTGCTTCTCATCTGACCAAGTTGTGAGAATGCAAATATTGTTTGTTCCTCGGGTGGGGCGGGGGAATACATTAAAGTTAATTACTGGCACATGATCAATGAACCCCTTAACTGGTACAGATTTTCTTAAATGCAAAATGGCTGGTGTCCATTTTCCAGGCTGGCCTCAAGTTGGAGTGTTTAGATATCTGTGGTGATGTCACCAGTCTAAATGAGTGTAGGAAGAGACTGGCCAAGATAAAATCAGAATCACTTGAGTTCCTGTAAGAATATAAAATTTGATTAGCATTGTCTCTTCACATTTGGACTAAAGCAGTGAGTAGAGACTCTCCTGCATTGGCTTTGTAACTTTGGACTGATCTTTCTGACAGGCTCTTGCCTCTCTGACTTCATCTCTTCTATCAGGTTACCAAGCCAAGGATAATGCTCTGTGTCAGCTGCCGTGTTCCTGCCTCCAAAGAGCTGGTACCTCCCCTGTCACAAGTGACGCTGAATAGAGACTCAGATGCCAGCTGTTATCCAACTTTGGCTTTTGTGTCTGTGAAATTTCTCTCTGTCTTTTTAGTTCCAAGAAATATTTGGATTCAGTCATTTTAAGGGATTCTAAGAACAACAACAAAATCTCTCTGACAGAGCTGTCAGAGGTCTACATGGTTGACTATTTGAAATCTGGAAGGTCTTGTTTGTATTTTTCTCTTACCTCTTCTTTCCCTCCCCCAAATATTTATTTTGCTTTTGATCATCATATATTAATTGCATATGATAATGAGGTCTAGGATGATATTTTCCATATGCTTACAGTGTATGTGATTAAGTCCAGTCTCCCCTCCCGACCCTTTCTAACCTCTAGTCATTACTATTCTACATGTAGGTCATCCTTTTCTTGTTCCTGTATGAAAGAGAAAATGAAGGTCTTATCATTCTGGACTTATTATTATTTTGTGTCCCATTCTTATTTTCTTGTCTTGCCTTGGAATTCTCCACATTGTATCTTTACACTATATAGATTGTCCTCTCTACCCCCAGCTTTCATTAGTTGATATCTAGGCCTTGGTGAGTGTTAATTTTATTATAAAGCCTTCTTGTGATTTTGTATCTAAGACAGTTTTCTTCTCAGAAGAAACATAGGGTCATCTGTTACATCTTTTGATCAGCCTACTGGATAATAAGACAAGTCTTAGCCTACTATGGGAATTAAGACAGGCCACAACATTACAATTGTTTATTTCTTTATGCCACTCTTTTCCCCAAGAGATTATTTTTATTAGTTCAAATTAGAACAAAGCTTGCTTCACATGTCAATCCCTTCTGCCTTTCCCTCCCCGCCCCCCAACCCCCACCAGTCCCTCATCTCATCGCCCCCTCTGCTCCCCAAGACGCTAAGGAAGGCCCTCCATGGGGGTTCCCCAAAGTCTGTCATATCATTTGAAGCAGGGCCTAGGCCCTCCCCCATGTGTCCAGGCCAAGAGTGCATCCCTCCATGTGGGATGGGCTCCCAAAGTCCCTTCTTACACCAGGGAAAAATACTGATCCACTACCAGGGACCCCATAGAGTGCTGTGGTCTCCTTATTGATATCCACATTCAGGGGTCAGGATCAGTCCTGTGATGGCGTCCCAGACATCAGGCTAGGGTCCAAGTGCTCCCCTCTGTTCAGGTCAGCTGTTTCTGTGGGTTTCACCAGCTTGGTCCCAACCTCTTTGCTCTTCATTCCTCCCTCTCTGCAGCTGGGTTCCAGAGTTCAGTTCAATGTATATATAGCTGTGGGTATCTGCCTCTGCTTCCATAAGCCATTGGATGAGGGCTCTAAGGTGGCATATAAAATAATCATCAGTCTCATTATAGGGGAAAGGCATTTAGGGTAGCTTCTCCACCATTGCCTAGATTGTCAGGTGGTATCATCCTTGTAGATCTCTGGAAATCTCCCTAGTGCCTGATCTTTCTTCAGACTTATAATGGTTCCCCCTGTTATGGTATCTCTCATCCTGCTCTCCTCTATTCTTCCCGTGACTCAACCTTTCTGCTCCTCCATTTCATCTTCTTCCCTCCTTTTTTTACCCTGTCATTCTCCCAGCTCCCTCTCCCCTACCCTCATGCTCCCAATTAGCTCACAATATCCAGCCCCTTCCCCTTCTCCAGGATCCATGCATTTTTCTCTTAGAGTCCTTCTTGTTTTCTAGTTCCTTTGGTGAAGAGGATTGTAGGCTGGTAATCGTTTGGTCTATGTCTAAAATTCATATATGAGTGACTACATACCATGTTTGTCTTTTTGTGACTGGGTTATCTCACTCAAGATGGTTTCTTCTAGTTCCATCCATTTGCCTACGAATTTCAAGATTCCATTGCTTTTTTCTGCTGAGTAGTACTCCATTGTGTAAATGTAACACATTTTCTCTATCCATTCTTCAGTTGAGGGGCATCTAGGTTGCCTCCAGGTTCTGGCTATTACAAACAACACTGCTATGAACATAGTTGAATATATGTCCTTGTTATATATATGAATGTGCATCTTTGGGTATATGCCCAAGAGAGGAATTGCTGGATCTTGAGGTAGACTGATTCCCATTTTCCTGAGCAACTGCCATACTTATTTCCAAAGTGGTCTTACAAGTTTGCACTCCCACCAGCAGTGGAGGAGTGTTCCTTTTTCTCCACATCCTTTCCAGCATAGACTGTTATTGGTGTTTTTGATTTTAGCCATTCTGGCCAGTGTAAGATGGTATCTCAGAGTTGTTTTTATTTGCATTTCCCTGATGGCTAAGGATTTTGAGCACTTTCTTACGTGTCTTTCAGCCATTTTAGATTCCTCATTTGAGAATTCTCTATATAGTTCTGCACCCCTCTTTTGAATTTCATTGTTTGGTGTTTTGGTGGCTAGTTTCTTGAGTTCATTGTATATTTTGGATATCAGCCTTCTGTCAAATGTGGGGTTGGTGAAAATCTTTTCCCCTTCTGTGGGTTGTCATTTTATCTTACTGACTGTGTCTTTTGTCTTACAGAAACTTCTCAGTTTATTAATTATAGAGCTCAATGCCTGTGCTACTGTGCTATGTTCAGGAAGCAGTCTCCTGTACCAATTCCTTCAAGGGTATCTTCCACTTACTCTTCTAGGAGGTTCAGTGTGGCTGGATTTATGTTGAGGTCTTTGATCCATTTGGACTTAAGTTTTGTGCATGGTGATAGATATGGATCTATCTGCAATGGTCTGCATGTTCGAATCCAGTTGTGCCAGCACCATTTGTTGAAGATGCTATCTTTTTTCCATTGTATAGATTTAGCTTCTTTGTCAAAAATCAGGTGTTCATAGGTGTGTGGGTTAATATCAGGGTTTTCAACTCAATTCCATTGGTCTATCTGTCTATTTTTGTTCCAGTACCAAGCAGTTTTCAGGACTATAACTCTATAATGGAGCTTGAAGTCAGGAATGATGATGCCTCCAGAAGTTCCTTTATTGTACAGGGTTGTTTTTGGCGATCCTGGGTTTTGTTTTTGTTTTTCCATGTACAGTTGAGTATTGTCCTTTCAAGGTCTGTTTAGAACTGTGTTGGGATTGTGTTAAATCTGTAGATTGCTTTTGGCAAGATTGCCATTTTTACTATGTTGATCCTACCTATCCAAGATTATGGGAGATCTTCCCATTTTCTTGTATCTTCTTTAATTTCTTTCTTTAAAGACTCAAAGTTCTTACTGTGCAGGTATTTCACTTTTTTGGTGAGGATTACCCCATGTTGTTTGTGGATATTGCGAAGGGTGATGGTTCTCTGATTTCTTTCTCATTGCGTTTATCATCTGTATATAGTAGGGATACTGATTTTTTGAGTTAATTTTGTATCCTGCTACTTTGCTGAAGCTGTTTATCAGCTGTAGGAGTTCCCTGGTAGAGTTTTTTGGGTCACTTCTGTAGACTATCATATCATCTGCAAATAGTGAAAGTTTGACTTCTTCCTTTCCAATTTGTATTTCCTTTTCTTGTCTTATTGCTCTAGGTAGAAGTTCAAGTACAATATTGAAGAGATATGGAGAGTATGGACAGCCTTGTCTTGTTCCTGATTTTAGAAGAATCACTTTGAGTTTCTCTCCATTTAATTTGATGTTGGCTGTTGGTTTGCTGTATATTGCTTTTATCATGTTTGGATATGTTCTAGTTATTCCCATTCTCTCCAAGATCTTTATCATGAAGGGATGATGGATTTTGACAAAGGCTTTTTCAGCATCTAGTGAGATGATCACGTGGTTTTTCCTCTTTTTTCATTTTTTTATTAGAAAGAAAATTATTTTACATGTCAATCCCAGGTCCCTCTGCCTCCCCTCCTCCCCTGCTCCCCAACTAAAACCCTACCTATCCCATACCCTTTTTGCTCCCCAGGGAGGGCAAGGCCTTCCATAGAGGGTCTTCAAAGTCTGTCATATTCTTTGGGATAGGGCCTGGACCAACCCCCTTGTGTCTAGGGTCAGTGAGTATCCCTCCATGTGGGATGGGCTCCTAAAGTCCATTCCTATGCTAGGGATAAGTGTTGATCCACTACAAGAGGCCCCATATATTTCCAAAGTCTCCTCACTGACAACCACATTCGGGGGGTCTGGATCAGTCCCATGCTGGTTTCCCAGCTATCAGTCTGGGAATCAAAACTTTCTCTCCGTTTAGTTTGATGTTGGCTGTTTGCTTACTGTCTATTGTTTTCATTATGTTCAGGTATGTTCCTGTTATTCCTGATCTCTCCAGGACCTTTATCATGAAGGGATGTTGGATTTTGTCAAAGGCCTTTTCAGCATCTAGTGAGATGATCATGTGATTTTTCTTCTTCAGTCTGTTTATATGGTAGATTACATTGATGGATTTTCATATGCTGAACCACCCTAGCATCCCGGGGATGAAGCTTACTTTATCATGGTGGATGATTTTTCTGATATGTTCTTGGATTCTGTTTGCTGGTATTTTATTGAGTATTTTTGCATCTATGTTCATGAGGGATATTGGTCTGTAGGTCTCTATTTTAGTTGTGTCTTTGTGTGGCTTGGGTATCAAGGTAATTGTAGCCTCATAAAAAGAGTTTGATGTCCCTTCTGCTTCTATTGTGTGGAACAATTTGAGGAGTACTGGTATTACCTCTTGTTTGAATTTCTCATAGAATTCTGCTATGAAACCTTCTGGCCGTAGGCATTTTTTTTGGGTTGGGAGACTTTTGATGACTCTTCTATTTCATTAGTGGCTATAGGTCTGTTTATATTGCTTATCTGTTCTTGATTTAATTTTGGTAAGTGATATCTATCCAGAAAATTGTCCATTTACTTTAGATTTTCGAATTCTGTGAAGTACAGGTTTTCAAAGTATGACCTGATGATTCTCTGGATTTCCCCAGTGTCTGTTGTTATATCCCCCCTTTCATTTCTGGTTTTGTTAATTAGCATGCTCTCTCTCTCCCTTTTGGTTACTTTGTATAGAGGTTTGTCTATCTTGTTGATCTTCTTACAGAACCGACTCTTTGTTTCATTGATTCTTTGTAATGTTTTCCTAGTTTCTACTTTATTGATTTCAGCCCTCAGTTTGATTATTTCCTGGCATCTACTCCTCTGCGGTGAGTTTGTTTCCTTTTGTACTAAAGCCAATTATCTAGTGTGATTATTCTCCAGAGTAATCCAAGGGGTGATGGGGGGATGTGGGAGGGAGTTTTGCAGGAGCAGAGAAGACACTCACCTCAGCAGAGTTCAAGGTGGAGGGGGAAGCCACCTTTATGCCACTCCTTCCATTTTACCTTCTTTTCACCATATCACTTCTTTCCTTTCTTCTTTCTTCTTTATGTTCTTATGACATTTTATGCATGTACTCCCTGGTGTGTGTGTGTGTGTGTGTGTGTGTGTGTGTGTGTGTGTACATGCACATGTGTGTAGACCAAAGGCCATAGTGTACATGTGTAGGTGAGAGGACAACTTTCAGAATCTGTTCTCTCCTTCAATCACTAGAGTCCCAGGGATAGAATTTAGGCTATTAGGCTTGGTGGCAGAAATTTTTACCTTTTGAGCTATCTTGTCAGCCCCTTTCTTCCTCTCCTTTCTTCTCCCTTGTATGCTGATATGTTCTTGATAATTTTCTAGCCACACATGCAGAATGATACAACAAGTCCTTATGTTAGCATCTAGGGGTCTTGATTGCTTTCATTTTCTCTGCCAGTTAAAGAATTAAAAGGCAGGAAAACTCAGTGGAGAACTCATACACCACAGACAGGGTTAGACAGAATCAGCAGCTGAAGAAAGGCAGCCAAAGAAGTCATACATGCAATAGACACACATGCAGCAGACACACATGTTGCAGACATACAGAGAGAAACCCCCTTTGCAAGGCAGTCTAGGACTTGGCAAGCCAAGAAGTCTACTGTCTTGTGTGTTGACATACTCGTGTGTGTGTGTGTGTGTGTGTGTGTGTGTGTGTGTGTGTGATGGAACTGAGTAAATAGAAGTAATAAGATAAAGATAATTTTTGTTTTTTTTTAAATTTTAGAAGCACTCTTATTTACATATCCATCCTCCTATTCCCTCACCCTTCCATGCTCCCCACCGATCCCCCCAACCCACTGCCACCTCCTCCCCAGGGATAGTGAGGCCCTCTACAGAGAACATACAAAGTCTTTCACATCATTTGGGGGAGGGCCCAGACCCTCCTTCCTGTATCTGGGCTGCAATAGTATCCCTCTATAGGGAATGGGCTCCCAAAGTCCATTTGTGCTCTAGGATAAAGACTGGATCCACTGTTAGAGGTCCCATAGACTGTCTTGGCCTTCTAGACAGTCAGAGGGCTTGGTTCAGTCAAATGCTGGTTCCCCAGCTTTATGACTAGGGCCTCCGTGCTCTCACTAGGTCAGGTCAACTGTTTCTGCAGGGTTCTCCAGCAGTCTTGGCTCCTTTGCTCATCCTTCTTCCCTCTCCACAGCTGGATTCCAGGAGTATGGTTCAGTGTTTAGCTGTGGGTGTCTGTTTCTGCTTCGATGAGCATGAAGGCTCTAGGAATGGTAACCAAGGTAGTCATCAATCTCATTATAGGAGAAGGGGAAGATTGCATGGTCTCTCAAAGAAGGGGAGTCGAATAAGAACCCCTGACGAAATTGGGAGCATGGGGGAGACAGAGAGAAAGGAGGTGGGAAGGGGAGAGGGGGAGAAGAGGGGGGGAGGAGAATAAGAGGACTGAGACAGGGGAGGAATAGAGGAGGACAAGAAAGGAGATGCCTTGATAGAGACAGACAGCACAGGTATGGAGAGAGGTCTGGCACAGGGGAAATGTTAGGGGATCCACAGGGATGACCCCAACTAAGAATCTAGGCAGTGGTGGAGAGGATGCCATTGATAAAGAGAATTATTAAGAAATGTTCTTGGTTAAGACAGTTCATGCTGAAAACTTGTATAAGCATGGAGAGTGAGCAGAAGTCATTGTAAGTGGGTGATAATAAAAAGACTTCCTCACCCTCCAAGGGCACAAGAAGTTGAGGAGATTAAATGCTTTTAGGCAGCAGAGTTGGTTTTTCTTGAGTGATAAATTTCTTTGCATTTGACGTCTCACAAAAGGTGGTTTTATTATTCTATTTTCTATAAAATAAGTGATTGGTTTTATGATCATTTTACATTATTCATTGCTTTTATAAGGATCCTTGCAATAAATCTCAGTGAATTTTTTTTTTACAAGGAGAACAGAAAGATACAGTTGTAACAGGGCTGAAACAACCCTTCTTCTCATACCCACATATGTATGTGCAAGAGTTTACACAAAACTTTGTGAACACAGGCCCAAACTCTGAGGCCAGGTCTATTTACTCACACTGATGCCTTTGGGAGAGAAACTGTGTTTCTTTTCTTTTAGACTTGGATGCCAGTCTAAAAGAAATGACTCAGTCCCCCCTTATACATGCTGCTGGAAGAAGCTTCTTGACATCCAGAACCCAAGACTCCACTTTGAAGTTTCCTGTTCAGCCTTACTCATCCAAGCAGACACACCTATAGTGAGGGTCTAGAAGGGCGCATCAGGGAGGGTGGGTAAAAGATGCTGGGTTAAAAAACCTTGCTGGGTTGAGTTGGTCACACCTTTAATCCCAGCACTCAGGAGGCAGAGGCAGTCAGATCTCTATGAGTTCGAGGCCAGCCTGGTTTACTGAGTGAGTTCTAGGATAGCCAGAGCTCCACAGAGAAACCTGGTCCTAAAAAACAAACAAACAAACAAAAAAAACAAAAAAAAGAAGAAAAAGCAAAACAACAAAACAAAACAAAGACACTCAAAACTTCTTGTGGTATTTTTAAATATAGGAAAAGTTGTAAGAATTTTATGGTGAAAACAACCTACCCTCAGCATTCTGTTATTTATAGCACCCACAGTCACTTCATTAGGCTCCTTAAATCTAGTTATCTTTTCTACAGTTGATGCAAATTTGAGATGCCTGCCCAACTCCCCTTAAGAATTTCAGAGTACTTTAATGTTCACATATCATTGACTGGAATTCAACATTGAGTTACTGTTATTCTCTTAACGAACTTTATCTAACATATAACATATAATATGTAACATATTACACAAATCTTGCCAGCCCACCCCTGGATTTTTTACTAAGCCAATGCTTGTAAGCAAACTCATGTCATGAATTGAAACAGTACTGTACCTGGGAGTCTAGGGCCTTCTATGCAGGTAGAAGAATATTTTCCCCACTATAGGCTAACATTTTCTTTTCCAGACCATTACACAATGTAAAAATAATATATGTAGTCTTTTATGTCTGTCTTTTAAAATATTATTATAATAATTTGAAATCTACCCAATCATTGTGTGTCAGTAATCCCCTGTAGCCTAGAGTGATATTCCTTTATATGGATCCATCACATAATGCTTATTTATTTTTCTATTGATGGTTCCCTGGAGGCTTTCAGTGTGCTGAAAGCAAGATAGCTCTCCCTCTCCCTCTCTCTGTCTCTCTGTCTCTCTGTCTCTCTCTCTCTCTCTCTCTCTCTCTCTCTCTCTCTCTCCCTCTTCCCCCCTCTCTCTCTCTGTGTGTGTGTTTGTGAATGTGTGTAGACTAGCTGTTGATGGCAGGTCTCTTCCTTAACTGGTCTCCACCCCTGCTTACCCTCTTTCCGACAAGATCTCTCACTGACCCTGAATCTCACTGATTGACTAGGCAACTGGCCAGGGAGCTTTGAATCTGCCTCAACCTCTCCAACTAGGATTAGAAGTGAACACCACCATGTCTGGATTTCATGTGGGTGCTGGGCTTGAACTCAAGCCTTCATGCTTGCATAATGAGTACATTGCTCATGAGGAAGCTTCCTGTAAAAGTTGTGGTGCAAGTCTTTTAAATTAAACATGCAGAGGAACTGCACTTTATCCCATCCAGCTAGGGTACATGATAGAACTTAAGGCTGGGTCTGCAGGAATATTTAGTGGGTACTATGGTACGTTACAAATGGTAAAGGTAAAAATCCTGGGGACTGGACATAGGATGAAAATCTCAGCTATTAGCTATGCAAGGCTATCCATAGAGGCCTGGAGTTTTACTAACTAGATTGAAACCTATCAAAAATGCAATAAAGCTAAAGTTACCCCCTTTTAGGGAATGAAAACCTGTAATCTATGTCATCACTTATCAACTGATATATTTTTGGTTGCTTACTGTGTTTCCAGTAGTTTTCTAGGGACTAGTAATACATGAATGAATAAAATCTTTAAAATTATTTCTCAGAGAATAATTCCTTTTGGTGGGGTAAACTGACAACCAGGAAAGCAAGTAGGTAATTATTTAAGAAGTTATGGGATATTAAGTGGTAGAGAAAAGCTGATCCATTTTAAGCGTGGAATTTTTAGGAGTGGAGGTCTCATTAAGAAGACAACACTAGAAGGCAGTGCATGTTTGTAATCAAAGTACTCACAAGGCTAAGGACAAAGGATTGTGTTTCGAGGCCACACTGGGAAACATAATGAGTTAAAGCACAGGCTGAGGTACCAAGGAGGGGCTTGTCTCAAAAGATGAACAAATAAGAGAAGGAATACAACATCTGAGCTAATATTTAAAAATGAGGAGGGAATAAGCCAAGAGGAAGTGGGTGGTGAGGATATCCTGGAAGGGTAGGTGCTGAGTGGAACACAGACAACACAGGGACAGCAGGCAGCAGACAGACAGAAGAACACAACGTACAAGAATATCCAGCGGAGGATGAATGGTCCGGACCCTAGAGTGTCTCCTCTGCTGTTTAAGAGATTTAGAATTTATTCTGAGTGATCTAGTTGTTTTGCTGAGAAATTGGTCAAGAGCCCTTTGGGCAATCCTTAAATGGACCCTTCTCGCTCTTGGAAATCCATTGGAGGGAGCAAGAGTGTAAGGGGAGGATCTGCTGACAAGTTTTCTGTAGTCAGAACCATAAATGACTGTAGTTCAGAAAATGTATGTAAGCTTCTGGATCCTTTATTTCCCAGGTATAAAATAGTATATATCCCAAAGTGCTGTGGGAATAATGCGTGAGAGTCATGTACAACCATGGAATGCAAGGAAATTGCTTGTCATAGTGCCTCCCCTGTGTTAGGCACGTAGTACAATTTCACATTATTCATGGCTATGTCTTCAATGGGGGCTGAGGTTGCTGCAAAATAATTCAAAATGAAATAATTTGTTACAGCAATGTTCTTCTATGTTGGATGACTTTAAGAGGTAAAAAATTTAGGAGACGAATTTTGTTGAATAGATACATGTATGTGTATCAATGTGTGTATATATGTCTGTGACCTGGTATTTCATGTTGGAGACTATGGTTAGAATGGATTGCATATTAGGTCTACATGTGAACATAATTAGAACCTTTTTCATGTTTGAGAATGAACCACAACGGCTTCCATAACCAAAGAACAAACCAGAATTTTGTGGTAGAATCATTGCAGTGTGTTAGCAATCTGATAGCAAGGGGTGTTTGCTAGGTCATTTAGATTTTTTTCCATATTAGTTGTGAATGAATCTTCAATTGTGAACTCCTCTTTGTCCCTAGAAATTCTATTCTTTGTATGTCTATCTGTACCTCAAAATGCCCTTTCTTGCTTTAGTTATATCTAGTGCTTTATATCAGTGAACATTTGCCTAGCTGTCTCTGAAGAAGATTTAGAACTTTTCTCAAGGACAGAAGCTTCACAAGAAACAAATAATGAATCTGGGAAGGTGTAACATTAAGGGCTCCTTCAGGAGTACCAGGTTAGACAACCCCATGAGAACAGTAAGAAAAGACCGAGTCGATAAGAATTAACTAAGTGTTTAAAATAGTAAATATTTTATGTCCAAGAAAAATTGGATTTTAAAAGTCATTAAGACTATGTAATTGAAGCAAATAATACCGGAATTCATTCACTGCTATAAGAGTGTAAACATATGAAGATCACAGGAAATAGCCATTCTTGAATGGTGGCATAAAAATAATTAAGAGAATCAAACCAATGAGTACAACATCTCAAAGCAACTGAAGAAGCGTAAATTTATTCCCCACAAATATAAGGGTTAAAATATGGCCTCAATGAGATGATGGGACAGATTTGGTAGACTTCCTAGGGGAGGCCTTATCGTCTCCCAGGAGTAGATGGGAGGTGGGGTGGGGGGGGAATGTGGGGAGTGGGAGGTGAGAAGGGAGGGAGAACTGGGATTGGAAGTAAAAAATAAATTAATAAAAATGTTTTAAAAAGAGTCAAAATATGATTTTATTTTCTTACCACTGAAATTAGTATTTGTTCCAGTTCATTCTGCCTAGAGGAACAAATATAAGTATTGTTACTTTAAGATAAACTGAATTAACTCAAGAATTCTTCATCAAACCATTCAGAATTTTCTCTTTCCCCTTCATTTTGTGCATGTGTGATGGTACACAGGCATGTATATGTGTGTATAGATTCCTATATGGGTATTTTTGTTCTTGTTATTTAGGTTTTGTTGAAGCTACCCTCCTGTGTTCAGAAGGAGAGGGGCAGGGCATCTCCTCCTCAACTATCAACCATCCCTGGCATTTGTTGCTATATAGTAGATACTCAGTCCCAGTTATGATAGTCATCCATATAAAAGTTATAATGACACATTTGTACTCTATATGTTTTATCTCTCTTCTTGTGATATGTACGACAATGATGTAGCATGAAGGATACCTTGCTGTGACAAGGCAGCAATGACAACATCTCTAAGATGGGTTCCATCTCTTTTATCATCCCCTCCTCGTCTTTGTGAACAATAGCTTGATTCACCCATCTTACCTTGATTCTAGGCTTGCCCAGATGACTTGCTTGGCCAACAGAATTGATAATAGTGATGTTCTAGTATTTCCAAGGCTGGTCTATAGGGAGTATTGCATTTTTTGTCTGAACCTCCTGAAATGTTTTTGAAGTTGACACTGGAGATGCCAGACTGCTGTGAAAGAATTCAGCTACTCTAAACCCAACATTCCAGAGAATCTCGGGTAGATACTCTGATTAACAGTATGTTCTAGCTGGGTTTCTATTGTGATGATAAAACTCAGGCAAAACCAATTTTGGAAGGAAGAGTTTATTTGGTTCCACTTTACCGTCTATCACCTAGGGAAGCCAGGATCGGACATTAGGAGAGAACCTGCAAGCAAGAACTAAAGCAGAAACTATGGAGGATTGCTTCTTCCAGGCTTGCTCCCCAAGATTTATTCAGCCTTCCTCCTTACATATCCCAGGAACACCTGCTGAGGGTAACACTATCCACAGTAGGCTGGGACCTCCCATATCATTAATTAATCAAGAAAATGTCCCATTGGACTTGCCCATAGGCTAATCTGCTAGGGGCATTTTCTCAACTGAGGTTCCCTTTTCCTAGATGACTAATTTGTGTCAAGTTGACAAAACCAAACCAAACCAAATCAAACCAAAACAACCAGTACATGATCGGAATTCACTCAGATTTGGTCATCATAGACACTAGACACAAGGCATTAGACAATTGTGTGTGTGTGTGTGTGTGTGTGTGAGAGAGAGAGAGAGAGAGAGAGAGAGAGAGAGAGAGAGAGAGACAGAGACAGAGAGAGACAGAGAGAGAGACAGAGACAGAGAGAGAGACAGAGAGAGAGAGAGAGAGAGAGAGAGAGAGAGAGAGAGAGAGAGAGTTTCTCTATGCAAATCTACCCACAAATTGACTAGCTTTGTTACACTTCCTGACACCACATAGAGAAGAAAATGCTTGGCACCTATTCCCCTCCACAGCACTGTCTGAAATAATAAAGTCACTTTTACTTTAAGCAATAAAATTTGAAGCAATTCATCCTTCAGCAAGACAGCCAGAGCAGGAGTGGTGACAAGACCTTGATGCACATCTGAGAGCTTAACCCTACTACTTGCACAAGGCAATCAAGTTGATACCGCTGGTTTCATATATTCTCTGAGCAAGGGTGATTCCTTGTCATGAAGGTGACCTTTCTTCCAGAGAACAGAGTGGGCTTTGTGGTCCTGTACCTATGTATATCTTCAACTGTTGAATGTTTCCACCAGAAGACTTTTCAAAAAGATATTCTCCAAACACTTTGAGCAGAGTTCTTTTTTCAGTTAGTGACCATCACTTCTGTTTTGAATCCATTTGCTCTGCTTCTCTGTATCCTTTGACTTTACCCATTTCACACAATGACTCTGCTGCCTAATTTCTCCTGTTTTGTTGGGCTTTTACCATCTCCAAGTCATGGTTGACTAGCACAAGTCAAGTGACCCTGCAATCCAGCTTCTGGTAGTGGACTCGATTCTGTTCTATTGATCCTTTTGTCTGTCTTGGTGCCCGAACCAGGCAGAACCAAACCCACCCCTTCAGCCCTCTTTCCAAGTGCAACTTCCTGACGAATCTAATTATTTTATTACTTTTATGAAACATTACGAAAGTTTAACATGCATACAGGGAAGTACAAACATCTTAAGTGTATTCCTCTATGAATTTTCAAAATGAGACTCTCTTGTATAGCTACAAGACCACAAACAATTAAGATCATCCAGAAAAGCCCCCGTTGAAGACTTCCTCATTACCCCAAAGTTACCAGGCTGAGTCTTCAACTCCATACTAGTTTTGACTCTTTTGACTTTTATGGAAATAGGTTATATGACTGTCATTGCATTTGGGCTCTTTTATTCAAAAATTGTGCTTCACATGTAACAACTATTTGTTTTTGAGTGGTATCTTAACAGTATATGAATGTAATTTATTTATCCATGCAGTAATTAATGAAGCTGTGGATTGCTTATAAATAATGACTGTCAAGCATAGCCAACTATGAATGTTGAAGAATGAATATTGACAGGATGTGCAGACACATTTTTGTTTGCCAAATGTCCTGCAGCAGAGCCCAAGGTCAGAGAATATGCATATGCATTTATGTTCATGGGGTGTTAGCATGTGTGAGAGTTCTTTTGTGCAATACTTTGATTGGTTATCTATCTATTTATCTATCTATCATCTATCTATCTAATGTCTGTCTATCTATCTATCTATCTATCTATCTATCTATCTATCTATAATAGCAATGTGTGAGAATTCTTTTTTGCAATACTTAGACTATTGGTTATCTGTCATCTATCTGTCTGCCTGTCTATCTATCTAACACTAGCAATGTATGAGAGTTCTTTTGTACAATACTCTGACTATTGGACATTTATTTATTTATTTATTTGACCACTAGAAATGTGTGAGAGTTCTTTTGTACAGTACTCTGACTATTGGTTTATTTATTTATCTATATATTTACTTATTTATTGTCTTTTTTGAGACAGAGCCTCTCTGTCGAGCTCTGACTGTTCTGGAACTCTCTGTGTGGACCAGGATAACCTCAAACTCACAAAGAATATCCTGTCTCTCTCTCCCAAGAGCTATGATTAAAGGCATGTGACCCTATGCCCAGCTATCTATTTAGTTTTTTTTAACTGCTATCTAATGAATGGATGTGTAGTGATTAATAAATTTAAAATATTTTTATTTGTGTATTTGTGTGTGTGTGTGTGTGTGTGTGTGTGTGTGTGCTTGTGTGAGTACATATGCCGTGGCCACAGGTAGAGGTCACAGGACAATTTTTGATTCTCCCCTTCTACCGTGTGGGTCCCAAGGCTTGAACTCATTTGGTCAAGCTTAGTGGCAAGTGCATTTCCATGCTGATGCCTTTTCAGTCTTTCTTGGTCAGGCCAACATGGGATCTGTCTTTTGATAATAATTCTAAATCAACTTGTTTGAGACAAGTTACATTACAAATCTGTGCACTGTGCCATGTATTGTTGTTAGTGTCAGGTCACACCCACATGGATAGGGTTAGGCTTGTGCATGGTGTGAACACCTGGGGAATGTGAACCTTCAGGGACACTGGAAGGTCTGTCCCAACAGGCTTCATGTTGTAACAATTCTCTTGCCGGATTATGGATAAGTCACAGCCCTGTGGCAATACATAGATTAATAGAAATGGGTTAATAATTAAGAGAGCTAGCCAATAAGAAGCCTAAACCATCGGCCAAACAGCTTAATAATTAATATAGTGTTCATGTATTTATTTGGGGCAAATCAGCGGCGGGACTTGGAGGGAGAGACACAACCATCTTCAATAGTTTGACAGTTTCATACATTTATATAAGGTATTTTAGTCATTTTAACCACTCACTCCTCTCCTTCTATCCCCACAATCCCCTTTCTCTAGCTGGAACCCTTCTCAAAAAGTTCTACTTTCAGGTCTCCTTTCTCTGTGTGGCTGCAGAGTTTAATAAGAGTCATTTGCTCTAGAGTGTGTAAGAGGATACTTGGGGGGGGCAAGGGCAACTTTCCTGTGGCTATACCACCAAAGGAAATGACACTCGATTCTCCAACATTTGTTAACTGCTTGCTAGTAATCCTTCAGGGAGGGTGGAGCCTCCTGCCCCCATTCCGGCTTTGAATATGATTTTATATTTCACATTTAATCTCATGAATTATTTGGAACAAATTCTTAAGTGAGGTAGGGGTTAGGGTTCATCTTTAGGGGCTGGCTCAGTGGCTAAGAGCACTTACAGCTCTTGTAGAACACCTGGGTTTAGTTTCCACAAGCTTCATGGTGTCTCCTAACATCCCACAAATCTCGTTCCAGGGTATTTGAGTTCTTCAGGCACCTGCATGCATAGTGCATACACTCAGGTAAAACATTCATACTCATGGCATAAAAATAAATAAATAAATCTTTAAAAGATTCATTTTTATTTCATATGGATAAAAAACTCATTACTATTTGTAGGTCATACATCAGGTGGATTTGTGCTTGCTTCTTTTTCTGGCATCTGTTCACTGACATATTTATCTCTTTGTGCTGAGACCTCTTTTTCTCATCGCCTGGGGTTGTAATATATCTTGATATTGGAGAATGCAAACCCTCCAAATTTGTTCTTTGAATTTATCTTAACTTTTTTTTATGTTTCCATAGAATCAACTTGTTAATTTCTAACAAAATATCTTGAGGGGTTTTCATCAGTACTCTATTACATTTATAGATCAATCTGGAAGGAATTGATTACTTTCAAAATCGAACCTTTCAATTCATGTGTATATTCATTCTCTATCTCTACCCTGTTCTCCCCTTCTTTTCTCCCCCTTTCTTCTTCCCACTGTTTTAAAAATTTTATCTCAATCATGGTTTCTACATCTCTATGTAGGAGTCTTTCACGTCTTTCATTTGATTATTTCTTCAGGACACGAGGCTGGAGACTTCATCTATCTCTGAAGAGAGGGCCCCTGACACAGCAGGTAGGGAGAGACTTTGATGGCTGAGACAGCAAAAGATTTGCCTGTTTAGAAGTTTGTCCCATGGTTTGGCAGACTTTTCCTGTTTTTAAGTAAAGGGACAGATAGTAAACATTTTATATGTTGTTGGTCATAAAATAGACTTTATTGCTAGAAATCATTGCAGCATAAAAACAATCATTGACAATATTTAAATGCATGGGCATGGTTATGTTCCAGGGAAATTTTACGAACAAACAGCTCTATCTGGATTTGGCCCAGGGACTATCATTTGTTGACCTTTTGTTCTGGGACTATTTCAGAAAGTATTAGCATCTATTTGTAGCTGATCCATTTTCAGGTCTGGTAAGCTTTTCAGAACATGGTTCCATGGTAGGATGCTCAATGTAGGCCAGAAAGTGAAAATGTACCCACATCTTTGCCCGAGGGAGTAATGTGATTTCTGACCTCAAAGTGTCTGTTGTATATGCTAAAGGACTAGGGATCATCTGGGGCCGAACAGAGCTGTTTCTCAGCTGTATTCCATTACGAGGTTTCACTTTTTTTATGAGGTGAGAAAGAAAAACTGAGATTCCGATACATAAATGTATTATATACATGCATGCATTGTCAATAAATACTAAACATTCTACATACTGCATGTGCTTTGTTATAGACTCTTTTAGAGCTAGATTTTCTCTCTTAACAAAACTCAAATTTACTTCCCTTTTATTGGGCAATAAAATTATTTGTGAATATGTGCACTCAGTTAACATAATTTGAGCTTTGGGAATTTGGCCACACCTTTCTTGGTATGTAGTGTTTTGGTATAATTATATCTAGAAGATCCAAAATTCTGGACTCAAAAGTGATCAGTCTGAAAACCCTAAAAGGAAGACGACCTGATCAACCATTTAAAGCACTGTATATTTTTAAACCATAGATCATAGAAAGTGACTAATATGGTAGCAGCAAGTGCACCCGACTACAGGGAGGGCCTGATGGGATGAACAGGAAGGCTATACTCCCCCAGGGATTTTTGGGAACTTCCTTCTCTGTTTTGGAACTCAGGAATGCTTGGTGCATCCTGTATGTGGTGTAGGTTCATCTCGTTAGCTGAAGACTCAGAGGTGCAATTTGTAATGCCTGTATTTGGAGATAATTAATATAGCTTTAGTATCTTCCTTGACATATTGCTAAGCATTTGGCATAAAATGAGCTTATAATAGTTTCCATAGCAAAAGAAAGAGTTCAAGTTTAAGTGGGATTCTTTGGATAATATTTTCTTGTTGACATCCATGATGTGCATGGATGTAGCAAGGATTTCAAGAAGTCTGGGAATTAACACACATCTTCTCATTTAACCCAGATTTCTTCCAAACATTTTTGATGATGACGTGATTTGATCCTTCAGGTAACACTTACATTCTGAAGTGCTCATGTTCTAGAGGGAGCGTGGTGGAAGGCAGCTATTTTAATCCATGATTTGTAATCTTATTGTTTGTCCATAACCACATAGCTTCTAGTTGCTGATACTTCCAATAAAATAGTTGAATTTACTCTCTGTCTTTTCTTGTAGGCATTTAGAGCTGGCTTTCTACTTGAATCACTTGGGTAGAAAAGTGTATTCCTCCCCCATGGTTATTCTTGCCTAGTTGGAGACATTATAGGCAAGTTATAGTGTTGTATTCCTATGAACTCTCAGAGATGTTTTGACAGAGACACATGAGTCATTCCTTTCCCTTAGTACTTCTCATGTTTGTCATCTTCAAAACTATATAAGTAATCTATGGTAATATTCTCATCATGAAAGAGTGAGACAGTCTGGAGACTGACTCAGTTCGTAGAATGGTTTCCTAGTGTGTTTGAAGCTCCAGCCTGAGTCACAGCAGCATAAAACTCAGTGTGGTAGTATATACTGTAATCAAGGTACTCGGGCAGAAAGATCACAAGTTCTAGGCCATCCTCAACTCCCTGAAGAGTTCAAAGCCAGTCTTGGCTGGAGACCCTGTATCAAAGAATGAAATAAACAAATGAATAAATAAATAACAAAACACATTTTTCTCTATTATTATTATTATTATTATTATTATTATTATTATTATTAATTCAAGTTAGGGAACAGGCTTGTTTCACATGTAATTCCCCTCTCCCTCTCCCTCCCCTCACCCCCATTCCTTCTCCCCCACCTCCAACCTACCCCCCACCCCATCCACCCACCACTTCCCAGGCAGAGTAGGGCCCCCAACCTGGGCTCCACCAAGTCCACCAAATCTTCCTGAACAAAACACATTTTTATAATAAAATTTTCATTTCCATTTATTTACTAAAGATAATCTCTATTATTAGTTTACTTTACTTCTTTTTGGGAGGCTTTTGAAAACACATTTAAAACTTTTACTTTATAACTTTAAAATCTTGGCCGGCTGGTGGTAGTGCACACCTTTAATCCCAGCACTTGAGAAGTAGAGGCAAGCAGATCTCTGTGAGTTCAAGGCCAGCCTGGTCTACAGAATGAGTTCCAGGACAGGTTCCAAAGCTACACAGAGAAACCCTGTCCCCCCAAAACAAAAAACAGACAAAACAAAGCAAAACAAAACAAAACAAAAACTTAAGGCATGTGTAAGAAATTTCATCTTTATTCCATAATTTTCAATAGAATATTAATTTACTTTCTCTTTAAATGAAGTGATCAGATAATCTTGAGTCATAAGTAACTACAGATGATACTTTGCATATTAATAATTAATGTAGCTATGTATGATGGTCAACATAATATTTATATTATTATTGCATTGTAATGATGATTATTGACTTTCACAGTATGTTCAGTGTGCTGTTTTATGCCAATGTTGTGTGCAGTTCAATGGAATACAGAGTTGCTGTAGATGAGAAGCAATGAGGTGGAGTCTCCATCACCGTGGTTTGTGCTTCTGCGGTGTGATGATGTGCACCCTTGATTTTCACTGAATACACATGTTCATTACCACACCACAAATGGCCTCAAAGAGGCTCTGTCTACCCATCCGTCTCTCTGTCTTCTCCTTCCAAGTTTTATGGCCACTCATCATTTTCAAGAAAAAACTTCTTCAAGCCTTTCTTTCATCCACCTAACATTGAACTGATATTACAGTATGAAGGTTTAAATCTCTATTTTAAAGCGAATGAGCAAACAGCTATTCTGATCCTTTTTATGAGGCAATTGGCATGAGCTTGTGTGCTACTCTTGAATTAGAAGGTAAGGATGTTGCACAAACATGCACACGCATGTGCACATAACCACACACATGCGTGCACACATGCACACAATGGGAAAGAGAAGACTTGAAGGAAGAGGTCGTCTTGGGGAAACCAGCAAGCACAAGACACAATATGGGACACCAAATGATAGGATATGACCACCTAAGAGAAGAGTTAGTTCAGAGAAGCATCATGGAATTTGTGGACTAGCAGTCTTAACCTGAGGGAAGGGCAGTGAGGGCCAGTGGAAGAAGTGGGAATCTGCTGCCAAATGGGTGAACCAGCTAATGGTCCACAATACTGCAGTTCATTGAATTCTGTTGAGCAACTGTGGTATAATTGGCTTCAGATGATCCACGATGTATCCCATTGTTTCCTTTCCTGGTCATGGAAGATTATGAGTTAATTGTGGATGTGACCTCTGCCTTAGTTTATTTTCCTGTTGCCATGATAAAATAATCTAAGAAAAAGCAACTTAGGGGAGAAATGGTTTAGTTTGGCTCTGAGTTAAAGGGTCCAGTCCATTCTCACAGGGAACCTAGGCAACAGAAATTTGAACCAACTGGTTATGTTGCATCTACTGTCAAGAACAGAAGGCAGTGAGTGCAAACTAGTGTGCAATGAGTACATGCCAGTGGACAGCGAGTGCATGCTAGTATGCAGTGAGTGCATGCCAGTGGACAGCAAGTGCATGCCAGTGGACAGTGAGTGCATGCCAGTGGACAGCGAGTGCATACCAGTGGACAGTGAGTGCATGCCAGTGGACAGCGAGTGCAAGCCAGTATGCAGCGAGTGCATGCCAGGGCACAGTGAGTGCATGCCAGTGTGCAACGAGTGCATGCCAGTGGACAGCGAGTGCATGCCAGTGGAGAGCGAGTACACGCCAGTATACAGCGAGTGCATGCCAGTGTGCAACGAGTGCATGCCAGTGGACAGTGAGTGCATATCAGTGGACAGTGAGTGCATGCCTGTATGCAGTGAGTGCATATCAGTGGACAGTGAGTGCATGCCAGTGGACAGCGAGTACACGCCAGTATACAGCGAGTGCATGCCAGGGCACAATGAGTGCATGCCAGTGTGCAACGAGTGCATGCCAGTGAACAGCGAGTGCATGCCAGTATGCAGTGAGTGCATGCCAGTGGACAGCAAGTGCATGCCAGTATGCAGTGAGTGCATGCCAGGGCACAAAGAGTGCATGCCAGTGTGCAACGAGTGCATGCCAGTGGACAGCGAGTGCATGCCAGTATGCAGTGAGTGCATGCCAGTGGACAGCAAGTGCATGCCAGTATGCAGTGAGTGCATGCCAGTGGACAGCAAGTGCATGCCAGTGAACAGTGAGTGCATGCCAGTGGACAGCGAGTGCATACCAGTGGACAGTGAGTGCATGCCAGTGGACAGCAAGTGCATGCCAGTATGCAGCGAGTGCATGCCAGGGCACAAAGAGTGCATGCCAGTGTGCAACGAGTGCATGCCAGTGGACAGCGAGTGCATGCCAGTATGCAGTGAGTGCATGCCAGTGGACAGCAAGTGCATGCCAGTATGCAGTGAGTGCATGCCAGTGGACAGCAAGTGCATGCCAGTGAACAGTGAGTGCATGCCAGTGGACAGCGAGTGCATGCCAGTATGCAGCGAGTGCATGCCAGGGCACAAAGAGTGCATGCCAGTGTGCAACGAGTGCATGCTAGTGGACAGCGAGTGCATGCCAGTATGCAGTGAGTGCATGCCAGTGGACAGCAAGTGCATGCCAGTATGCAGTGAGTGCATGCCAGTGGACAGCAAGTGCATGCCAGTGAACAGTGAGTGCATGCCAGTGGACAGCGAGTGCATACCAGTGGACAGTGAGTGCATGCCAGTGGACAGCGAGTACATGCCAGTATGCAGCGAGTGCATGCCAGGGCACAGTGAGTGCATGCCAGTGTGCAACGAGTGCATGCCAGTGGACAGTGAGTGCATGCCAGTGGACAGGGAGTGCATGCCAGGGCACAGTGAGTGCATGCCAGTGGACAGTGAGTGCATGCCAGTGGACAGGGAGTGCATGCCAGTGGACAGCGAGTGCATGCCAGGGCACAATGAGTGCATGCCAGTGTGCAGTGAGTGCATGCCAGTGGACAGCGAGTACATGCCTGTGGACAGCAAGTGCATGCCAGTGTGCAGTGAGTGCATGCCAGTGGACAGGGAGTGCATGCCAGCGGACAGCGAGTACATGCCAGTGGACAGCGAGTACATGCCAGTTTGCAGTGAGTGCATGCCAGGGCACAATGAGTGCATGCCAGTGTGCAACAAGTGCATGCCAGTGGACAGTGAGTGCATGCCAGTGGACAGTGAGTGCATGCCAGTGGACAGGGAGTGCATGCCAGTGGACATTGAGTGCATGCCAGGGCACAGTGAGTGCATGCCAGTGGACAGCAAGTACATGCCTGTGGACAGCAAGTGCATGCCAGTGTGCAGTGAGTGCATGCCAGTGGACAGGGAGTGCATGCCAGCGGACAGCGAGTACATGCCAGTGGACAGCGAGTACATGCCAGTTTGCAGCGAGTGCATGCCAGGGCACAATGAGTGCATGCCAGTGTGCAACGAGTGCATGCCAGTGGACAGCGAGTGCATGCCAGTGGACAGTGAGTGCATGCCAGTGGACAGTGAGTGCATGCCAGTGGACAGGGAGTGCACGCCAGTGGACATTGAGTGCATGCCAGGGCACAGTGAGTGCATGCCAGTGGACAGTGAGTGCATGCCAGTGGACAGGGAGTGCATGCCAGTGGACATTGAGTGCATGCCAGGGCACAGTGAGTGCATGCCAGTGGACAGCGAGTACATGCCTGTGGACAGCAAGTGCATGCCAATGTGCAGTGAGTGCATGCCAGTGGACAGGGAGTGCATGCCAGGGGACAGCGAGTACATGCCAGTGGACAGCGAGTACATGCCAGTTTGCAGCGAGTGCATGCCAGGGCACAGTGAGTGCATGCCAGTGTGCAACGAGTGCATGCCAGTGGACAGCAAGTGCATTCCAGTATGCAGTGAGTGCATGCCAGTGGACAGTGAGTGCATGCCGGTGGACAGGGAGTGCATGCCAGGGCACAGCGAATGCATGCCAGGGGACAGTGAGTGCATGCCAGTGCTTAGCTCACTCTCCATTCTATACATTTCTGGATCCCTGCCCAGGGGGTCAATTAACCTATTGAAAATGATCTTTCATAGATAGTCTCAGAGTTTAGCCATAGCCAGATAACCCTTCCCAGGCGTGCCCTGAGACTTGTCTACTAAGTGTAATTCTAGAGCCATTGAGTGACAATTTGCACCAACCACTGTCTAGTAAATGAAATGTTCCAAACAACACATTTATTTATATGTTACTTTCAGTATCTTCAATGGAAACTGAGGAAACACAGATATATGGTGAAGAGAGAGAGAGAGAGAGAGAGAGAGAGAGAGAGAGAGAGAGAGAGAGAGAGAGAGGAGGAAAGAGAGAAGAAAGAGAGTGGAAAGACGGGGGAGTGAGAGAGGAGAGAGTTAGTGCATGTTCTAAAGAAGAAACAAACTGTAAACATGAAGGTGTGATTTGCATATCTTACAGGAAGAGACTATTCCTGTTGACTTGGTTAAAACAGTGGGAAGGGAAAATAAAGAACAAATGAAGCATGCTAGACTGGGTGTCAGCGTTGTCACAAGGACAGTGTCACCATGATGTTATTGAAGACATTTTAAGTGTGTTAATTTTGCATTGTTCTCACCTAATCATTTCTAACCCCTTTTCATGATTCACTTTTTCCTGCTTCTCTCTTCCAAGATGGTTCGCGAGGTGGTGAATTTGTGAGTTTGCCCAGATTTCATTTAGACATATTGTTTGATCGGCAGGCAGCCATGCCACGAGGTGATAATGACCGTATAGATACACAGCAGCACAGTGCACTCTAGCCCTGTTCAGCTTCCCAGGAAAGCAGTTGGCGTCTGAGCCGAAGCTGTGTGTACAGCTCTGCACGACTGCATCCTGGAGGAGCATGAATGACAGCAGGACCCCAGTGGCTGCTCCTCTGCCAGCTGAGAGAAACTTCAACCAAGCATCCGCAGAGGAGTCCATGTGAAAATGTGGATATCGGTCCTGCCTGCTGAGGCTGCTGTCAGCAGGTGATGAATGGGGAGCACTCCCAGGGGGCAGAAGTGGCACAAGGCCTTGGGAAGGGGTGGCTCATTTTGTTTTCAAGTATTGAGCAGCTTGTGAGGCTAGGAAAACCAGCCACACTGACAGGTCCTGCACTCATGAAACCCTGTTTGGAGCAGTCTGTAGGCACTAGTTTTCCTCTTAAAGCTAGATCCATAAATATGGAAAGTAGCATTGCCAGCATTGTTAAAGTTATATCTGAATGAAGATGATACACGTCTATAAATCACTCTAATGAATGCCAGCTAATAGTGATGCACCAGGGGCGGTGTTCCATAAAAGTCTCCCAGCCATTCTCTACCTGTGGATCTGATTTTTTTCCTCACAGCCTCATCTTTGCCAGATGTTTTATTATATACATATTTATTCCATTATAAGTTGTTTTCTTCTCATTCATTGCCAAAAGGAAGATGGGGGGCAGTGGTCTGGGATTTGGCCCTTGGACGTTCTGGCGAATTGCTGCAAGACCAGACCAGTGCTGGAACATAGTGAGCTGTCAGTGCACATTTGCTGAAATCAATGAAAACATGAGTGATTCTCTGGACTATTAGAAAGACCTAAGACATCAATTTAGAATCACCATGGTAACACACCTCCTTGTGTGTCTATGGGGTGTTTTTGGAAAAGTTTAGCTGGGCAGAGAAGGTTCATTTCAAACATGCATGGTGCAGTCACACAGGCTAAGGCTCTAGACTGAAAAGAAAGAGAGCTGAGTCACAGCGTCCATTGCTCTCCACTTCATGACTGCTGGGGCTATGTGACCAGCTGCCTCATAGTCTCACTTGCAAGCCTTCCTTGCCACGATGGCCACAATGAACTGTCCCCTTAAACAAGAAGCCAGAATAACCACTTTTCTCTTAAGCTGCTTTTGTTGTGTGTTTTGTGACAGTAATTTTCTTCAAAGAGATTCCCAAATAGCTGAGCTTTATAGTGTTCTGAATGTGCAATGTCATTTTGTATTCAGCCATATTTGTAATGGTTTTCAGTTAGCACTAAAAATTTAGCTACTTAACTAATGGTTTTGTGTGTGCTGCCAGACCCAACAAGTTTTGACTAAATTCCACCCTACCCCCTGTCTCTTTCCCCCCAGCTATATTGCCAGGGGAAAAATGTCACTACACAGAAATACTTAGCTCTTCCCAGTGCAGCAGTATCAGGAGTCCAGGCCTCCACTCCTTTTCATGATTGTATATGTGCAAAGGTGGAAAGATAGTTTCTTAGACCAAATTATCCTCTGTAGAGGAAGCAAGGTCTCTGTGATCATGTTAAGTTGAAGTTATGTGGGCCCTTGATTAGAGGGACTCCAGCAAAGATGGAGTAAATGGAACCACTGGACTATCTAATGCAGCCTGGCTGTCTGTCCCATCTTAGGACTGCTAATACATTTGCAGACAAATGAGTTATAAAGGTGCTGGGCTATTCAAGGTTCTCCCAGAGGGATGGGCCCTACAGAATACATAGAAATCTATAGAAGGAGATATGTTTTGAGGATTTAAGCCACTTGTTCACAGAGGCTGAGAAGTTCTGCAGTGTGTCATCACAAAGCACAACACCTGGTACAGTTCAAGCCTGAAGGCAGAAGACACAAAGAAACTGTTAATGGCAGGAGGATAGAGAACAAATTCCCCTTCCTCCATCGCTTGTTTTATATGGTCCTCAGCAGGTTGGGTGGTGTCCACTCACATTGCTGAGGCTGGCTCTCTTTTTTTTTATTAGTTCAAATTAGGAACAAACTTGCTTCACATGTCAATCCCTTCTCCCTCTCCATCCCCTCTCCCCCCACCCCCACCAGTCCCCACCCCATCCCCTCTCTGCTCCCCAGGGAGGGCAGAGCCTTCCATGGGGGCTCCCCAAAGTGAGAGTGGCTGTTTTTTTATTCTGCCTGACAAATCAACTGCTCATCTCTTTCAGAAATCTCTTCACAGATATACCCAGAAACTTGTTTTACAGCGATGAGTCAAGTCAAATTGATGTGTGAACTGATGTATTGCAGTCCCTGTTGGGATGTGATTTCAGTTCATGTGTGGAAGCAACACTAGACTCAGTTTCGACACTTAACCAAGACCTCAGCTTAGTCTAAGGTACAGTTTCAAGTTGGGGATTTTCAACTGGAAATCCCAAACGTAGCAATTAAAAAAGACTTTTTAATAAAACATTAAAAATCTTTATATATACATATGATTTACATATGTGTGTTTATAAGAGGTATGTGTTTATGTATGTGTTTTCATTGTTTAAGTACATGACATGCATGTAGAGGTCAGAAGACAACATCGTGGCATCAGCCTGGCCCTGCACCTTATTTGTTTGAGGCAGTGTCTTGGTTGTTTAGCACTGTGTACACCAGGCTGGCTGAGCCATGAGCTTCTGGGGATCCCTTCTCTGCTCCCTGCCCTCCATGGGAGCCTTGGCATTACAGATACTAAAAGCCTTGAGATTCAAACTCAGATTCTCTCACTTGTACAGCAGGTGCCTTATCTACTGACTCATTTCCCCTGCTCTTTACAGGCTCTTCCTGAGACTCCAGCTCATTTTCACTTTCAGATAGAGGGAGCACTAACTCATAAGACCTTCAAGTATAATGCAGTCCTTGGATTTGACGACTATTCTAATCCTTCTCTACTTTATCCAGTCTAGCTTAACCTTTAAATCACCTTCCCTTTTGCTATTAGGAGTTGCACAGTTGAATTCATAGATGGTGGTTTATAAATTGGGCAGTTTATGTCTGGCTTAAAACATGTGGACAAATAAAGGGGCCTCATTTCATGTGAACTTCCCTGGGGAATGACATGCCCTGTGGATCACTGGGCCCAGTAACTGTCTGCCAGCATGCTCTATGGGCCTGTGTAGTTGGTGGTATTCAAAGGTTAAACTCAACAACTAGAAAAATGATGACAGTCACAAAGCTTAAATAACAAAAAAGCCTGGTGTATGAAAAGCCATCTTCAGACTCCATAAAACCACCAGTGACAGTTCTTCATTATATTTTTAATGGCATCGTGACTATACGACGTGACCTGTGCTGCAAGCTGGGAAACAAGGAGTTAGGATAAGTAGCAGTGTTTCAGGATGCTTGCTTTGAATTTTCTTTTTACTTCTTTCATGTTTTAAATAAACTGTATATTTCAAGTGAATCGAGTCAAGAGTTTAATTAAGAAAATAGTGTTTCCAGCCTGATTTGCTTCTCAGCAGCTGAATTCTGTGGTCTATTGAGTACTTCAGTGAATTGTGACATGGCAAGATGTTCTTGCTTCCTTTACAATGGTATCTCCATCAGCACTATTTCTGACAGACTTCAAAATGAGTCCGGTCTCCCCAAATGAATAGTTTTGGAAAGACCTTACTGACTTTAAATTTTTATTTTACATTTTAAAAGTGCCCAAACCATTTTCAACCCCAAGAAGGAGTGAATGAACCCTGCCTCACCAAGTTGTTTTGTACAGACATTCACTCTACAGAGGTGTATGGATACCTGTTTCATTTTAGTTTGAGGTCTCCAGGTACCATTGAGAATAATTACATGAATACAGAATTTCAAAAATGGAAAGGATATTCAAGAGAATTCATTATAATATGTTCATCTTGCTTTTAGAATGAGATTCTAAAAGACTTGAGTGATGTGCTTACAGCCACTGCCTCTGTTCTTCCCACTCTTCATATTGACTTTAAGTGTTCTCATCCAAGAAGACCCATTGGTTCTCACTTGTTGTTTGTAGTCACTGAAAAGATTATTATTGGTAATTCTGAAAACAACCTGACTCTACTCATATCCTATGTTCAAATACACTTGAAGACATACATGCAGTATTAATACCTATAGCACTGGAGGTGTGGCATCAAAACACCACACAGACCTTCATTTAAAAAGGATTTCCTTCAAGAAATATATGGTTTCCAGGTGCATGTTTCCCTTCATTTGCTTTTCTTCATCTGAATATATTTTCTAGTCTCCCATCATTGTCTTAGGGAACCTTACTTCCAGTGTCCACAGTAGGTCTGGAGTGGTTGCCACCTGCCCTCAGAGAAGCTTCCCCTTCCCTTCACAGTATTTCTGGCACAGGATTTCATGCTTCTGTGTGTGATAACTTAATTAGTGTCTTCCCTTCTAGGCTCTAGACAGATTCCAGCCATGTGAAGCATGGGGTACCTGCTACGTGCCTCTGGCTAGAACCCCAGTACCTGGCTTAGTGCCCAGAACATAGGACATTAGTGGGTATGGGATAAAGAATTGAGTGAAATATCCTTTAACCTAAAATGAAATCTATGCCCAAGCTTTGTTTTTTCTTGTTTGTAATTCTCAGATGTTATTTATGAAGATGGATTTGAATTTATAGCTCTTGTTTCTTATTCTCTTTAAAAAGGTTTTATCCTGTGAGCTCTTAGGTGGTGGCACCTCGCTGGGACTTTCTTTTTTTATTAAAAATATTTTATTAAAAGTATTTTAATATGGGCTTAGCAACAAGGATTAGAAGAAAAAGAGATGCTCAGCATAAAGTAAGGCACTCTGAGATCGTCAGTGTCTTCTCAAAGATGAGCTGCCATGATTTATAATTTTATTATTTTTTCCACATTTTTATTAGAAACAAGCTTCTTTTATATGTCAATCCCAGTTCCCTCTCCCTCCCTCCTCCCTTGCCCCCCCATCCCCTTTCTGCTCTCCAGGGAGGGTGAGGCCTTCCACTGGGGATCTTAAAAGTTTGTCACATCATTTGGAGCAGGACCTAGACCCTCCCCCCATGTGTCTAGGCTGAGAGAATATCCCTCTATGAGAAGTGGCCTCCCAAAGTCCATTTGTGTACTGATACTGATCCACTATCAGAGGCCCCATAGATTGCCCAGACCTCCAAACTGGTATTCTTGCTCAGAGGGTCTGGAGCAGTCCGATGCTGGCTTCC